>NC_091123.1:155111243-155163743 GCF_040183065.1 Periplaneta americana
GATAATGATAATGATAATGATAATAATAATGATAATGATAAAATTGCTAATGATAATGATAATGATAATAATGATAATGATGATAATAATAATAATGATAATGATAATGATGATAATGATAATAATAATGATAATGATGATAATGATAATGATAATGATAATGATAATGATAATAATAATGATAATAATGATGATGATAATAATAATAATGATAATAATAATAATAATAATAATAATAATAATGTCCACACCTGTGCGTCTGGCCGCAATTCCCGGTGGGGGCAAGTTACCTGGTTGAGGTTTTTTCCGGGGTTTTCCCTCAACTTAATATGAGAAAATGCTGGATAACTTTCGGTGCGATCCACACCTGTGGAGTAACGGTCAGCGCGTCTGGCTGCGAAACCAGGTAGCCCGGATTCGAATCGGGCCAAGTAACCTGGTTGAGGTTTTTTCCGGGGTTTTTCTTCAACCCAATACGAGCAAAGGCTGGGTAACTTTAGGTGCTGGACCCCGGACTCATTTCACCGGCATTATCATCTTCATTTCATTCAGACGCTAAATAACCTAGATGTTGATACAGCGTTGTAAAATAACCCAATAAAATAAAATAAAAAACTGTCGGTGCCGGACCTCGGATTCATTTCACCGACATTATCACCTTCATCTCATTCAGACGCTAAATAACCTAATATGTTGATATAGCGTCGTAAAATAACCTACTAAATATAATAATAATAACAATAATAATAATAATAATAATAATAATATTATTATTATTATTATTATTATTATTATTATTATTATTATTATTATTATCATCTACTTTAAAATAAATGTCTTTCATACTGTATACTAGAAGATCACGTGTCGAGGCTAAGATTCACTGATTACTACTTTTGGGTTTTTTTACTCCACGTGATAGCGCATAATCACATTGAAATGGTCTTTATCACATCAGATAGTATATGACATTACAAAATATTTGAACTTGGCTATGCTTGATTAAAAGAATCCACAAACAAACCTTTGAATAATATTTGGCTTTGACTTTGCTTACGAAGTGACTGTCTGACTCGGGACTTTGGTTCACATCGACCCTACATTAGGGCGTATCGAAAAAAAATTCTGAACTTCAAACCGTAAGCGTCTATAAAAGTTATCTCGTCTCTACTTTAGACAATAAAAAAAAACTAGGCCTCTATTTACATTTTTCACCGAGCTGCAGGAAGTTTAAAGATAGCGTATAAAACAATATTTATATTTATATTTATATTTTATTTTTATTTTCATAATTTAGTGCATGAACAATGGGGCTTAAGTCACTTCTTTTTTACAATTTTTAGTTTCTGAAAAGCTATTAAAAATAAAAATTTAAGTTTTCATTTGCTATTACGGACTTGTGTCTGGGTGGAATGCAAGTCATAATACAGTAAGATGATCAATTTACCTTAAGTTTTATTTTATAACATTTTGTATTCTATTAGCTTTTAAGAAACTAAAAATTGTTTTCTGCTCAGAGCTGGTTAAGTAGAAACAGTATAATTATAACCCACCTTCTATACCCTATCTAGATATTTGATTTGAATGCAGATTAAGAGAGATAATTAAACATATAATGAAAATTTCGAAGAGATAATTTTATGTTACACAGTATAAGCTGTGATTTCTGCGTTTAGGGATTAAATCTTTAAATCTGTAGGCTATCCAGAGATTTGATTTGAATGCTGATTAAGAGAGATAATTAAACATATGATGAAAATTATGAAGAGATAATTTTATAGTATATAGTATAAGCTGTAATTTCTGCGTTTAGGGATTAAATCTTTAAATCTGTAGGCTATCCAGAGATTTGATTTGAATGCTGATTAAGAGAGATAATTAAACATATGATGAAAATTATGAAGAGATAATTTTATAGTATATAGTATAAGCTGTAATTTCTGCGTTTAGGGATTAAATCTTTAAATCTTTAAATGCAATGCAGATTAAGAGCGATAATTAAACATATAATGAAAATTACGAAGAGATAATTTTATGTTACACAGTATAAGCTGTGATTTCTGTGTTTAGGAATTAAATCTTTAAATCTGTAGGCTATCCAGATATTTGTTTTGAATGCAGATTAAGAGAGATAATTAAACTTATAATGAAAATTACGAAGAGATAATTTTATACTATAAAGTATAAGCTGTGATTTCTGTGTTTATGAATTAAATCTCTAAATCTGTAGGCTAGCCAGATGTTTGATTTGAATGTAGATTAATAGGGAGATTTAAACAAGTATTACAAAGCACAAAGAGATAATTTTATATACAGCGTAAACTGTTATTTCTGTGTTTACGATTATTGAGCTAGATAATTTAAGGTAAGTAATAAAATAAATATTCGAATACATTTGAAATTGCGCTTAATCTTACTAGCTTTCTTACTTCTAATCTGCATAAGTATTTATTGCTACGAAGCAATATGAAAATATTTGAATGGGAGATTAGATTTTTTGCACTGATAATGTCGCCCAAGGTGTACATTGCTTTCCTTGATTGCCTTGAACCATCTTCAAATGTCAAGGTAAAGTCCAAAGTTGTTATCATGTTTACAGGTGGTCAGATTAAAAACAAAGGAACGCCGGCTTATCGCTCGCGTGATACACTCCCCACTTATTTTGCTTGTTTTATTTGCCGATCACTTGAATACTTGATGTGTTGTTCTTTGACTGACCACCACTTCAGTGAGAGAATTGTCATAGTGATAACAAGCAATAGGTAGCATTTTCTTCTTCCTTTTTTGATTGGTATTTGTTTTCATTTTATTTTTAATATGATATACTGAGTTGTTTTAATTCGAGTTGTTCTTTAGCATAGTATTTATTTTGTCATTAGACAAGCAGTCTTAGCATCTAGAAATACAAACATTGATTTTTTTATATATTAACTACTCTATGAAAGTATTCAATGATGAAACAAAAATACTGGCTATCTGTGGCAAAATCTCGTTCTCAACAAATTTGTGTAAGTGGCAAGATTTTAGAAAGAGTAAATGAAATCAAACGGGAAGCGGAATTTTCGTCACCGGAACTCTCGTCATTGTACCATCTAGTCACTGCAGTTTTGTCACCCGGTGTTTTGGTCACTTCGACTTTTTGGTCACCCATATTTTGGTCACCAGTACACATTTTCTTAAAAATAATAATTTATTTTGACGAGTAAAATATCCATTATATTGCAGAATTCTGAGCTGCAATCTGTTGAAAAAATTATTTTCTTTCTTTCCATTTTGTTCCAAGTTGAAATGCAATAGCTACCTACTTCCGTCTCCAGTTGTCTTATATTGATCATCAATATCTTTCAATTCATATACCGTATATGACTATATCGGGCTCGGGTGGCAAATTTTGTCTTCGTACTTTTCGGACTGGACAGAATCCTTCTCCGGTTGGGACCATGACTTGGATGTCCAGAAGTGCCTTCAATATTATATATGTTTTATCTGGAGTTAGGGTTATTGTAGCGTTGCATCTTCTGTGCTGGTCACATCTCCAAACAACACCGGAATCTCGAACTTTGTCTGGTATACTGTACATATACCCTTGATGTGTTACATAGTTTCTCAAAGTCCCTAATACTTCGAGTGAATCGAAATTCCTCTTCGTGATGCTCCATCAATACAATAAATTTGATAATAACGAAAATAAGTAAGAACGTCACCTTACACCTAGAATTTTTTTTTCCCAAATACTTATATGCGTAACCACGGAAACAACCTTACAATGACATATAAATCTATTTATACTGACCTGCGTAACCACGGAAACAACCTTACAATTACATTTAAATCTCATTATACTTATATGCGTGAGTAACCACGGAAACAACCTTACAGTGACATTTAAATCTCATTATACTTATATGCGTAACCACAGAAACAATCTTACAATGACATTTAAATCTCATTATACTTATATGCGTAACCACAGAAACAATCTTACAATGACATTTAAATCTCATTATACTTACATGCGTAACCACGGAAACAAGTTTACAATTACATTTAAATCTCATTATACTTACATGCGTAACTACGGAAACAAGTTTACAATTACATTTAAATCTCATTATACTTACACGCGTAACCACGGAAACAAGTTTACAATTACATTTAAATCTCATTATACTTACATGCGTAACCACGGAAACAACCTCACAGTGACATTTAAATCTCATTATACTTACATGCGTAACCACGGAAACAAGTTTACAATTACATTTAAATCTCATTATACTTACATGCGTAACCACGGAAACAACCTTACAGTGACATTTAAATCTCATTATACTTATATGCGTAACCACAGAAACAATCTTACAATGACATTTAAATCTCATTATACTTACATGCGTAACCACGGAAACAAGTTTACAATTACATTTAAATCTCATTATACTTACATGCGTAACCACGGAAATAACCTTACAGTGACTTTTAAATCTCATTATACTTATATGCGTAACAACAGAAACAATCTTACAATGACATTTAAATCTCATTATACTTACATGCGTAACCACGGAAACAAGTTTACAATTACATTTAAATCTCATTATACTTACATGCGTAACCACGGAAACAACCTTACAATGACATTTAAATCTCAGTATATTTATTTGCGTAACCACGGAAACAATCTTACAATGACATTTAAGTCTCATTATACCTATATGCGTAACCACTAAAACAACCCTATAATGACATTTAATTCTCATTATACTTATATGCGTAATCACGGAAACAACCATACAATGACATTTAAATCTCATTATACTTACATGCGTAACCACGGAAACAACTTTACAATGACATTTAAATCTCATTATACTTATATGCGTAACCACGGAAACAACCTTACAATGACATTTAAATCTCAGTATACTTATTTCCGTAACCACGGAAACAACCTTACAATGACATTTAAATCTCATTATACTTATATGCGTAACCACGGACACAACCTTACAATGACATTTAAATCTCAGTATACTTATTTGCGTAACCACGGAAACAACCTTACAATCACATTTAAATCTCGTTATACTTACATGCGTAACCACGGAAACAACCTTACAATGACATTTAAATCTCAGTATACTTATTTCTGTAACCACGGAAACAACCTTACAATGACATTTAAATCTCAGTATACTTAATTTGCGTAACCACGGAAACAACCTTACAATGACATTTAAATCTCATTATACTTAAATGCGTAACCAAGGAAACAACCTTACAATGACATTTAAATTTCATTATACTTACATGCGTAACCACGGAAACAACCTTACAATGACATTTAAATCTCATACTTAAATGCGTAACCACTGAAACAACCTTACAATGACATTTAAATCTCATTATACTTATATGCGTAACCACGGAAACAACCTTACAATGGCATTTAAATCTCTTTATACTTATATACGTAAGTAACCACGGAAATAACCTTACAATGACATTTAAATCTCATTATAATTACATGCATAACCACGGAAACAACCTTACAATGACATTTAAATCTCAGTATACTTATTTGCGTAACCACGGAAACAACCTTACAATGACATTGAAGTCTCATTATACCTATATGCGTAACCATGAAAACAACCTTACAATGACATTTAAATCTCATTTTTTCAGTAAAACTTTAAAACATTATTAAATGTAATCGGTGACGGGAACGCCGGTAACTAAAATGCATTCAGTGACAAGAAAGTATAATGACGACATCTCCAGTAACGAGAATTCCTATATCCAAATCAAACCTCTTAGTTTCAAACTAATATTCCTGGGTAAAACTAGGTGTTTAAGAAAAAGGAACAGGAGATTCAGATACTATATTATTGCGCGAACTTTTCAACTTGGTGTGCTCTTGTTGTAATAGGCCTAATTAGTTCGTACGTATACCTATCATCAAGATTGTTTGTTGAATTTCCATGCGTATTGGGTTCGTTCAATTTAGATGTTAGTTCTGTGTTGTTAGGGTAAAGGGGTATAAGTCATTTTTTTGTGCAGATGGAATTTTGTTCCCCAGATGAACACATAAGTTAAATTATACAAGTGGGTGTGCAAAAATCAAAGAATACTAGCAGTTGATGTGTTTTATTTGTGTAGAAAATTATTTGTAATAAGGGTTCCAAGTTTAAGTTTCATTTATCTCCGAACTCATTTTTATGACTTATCTCCCTTTACCCAAACACCACAGAGTTGTCTGTATTAATTTAATATAAATGTTCTGTTTTTCTCCCATACTCCCCTTGCCTAAGTGGACTCGTTCATTAATTGTTACAGTGTGACGTCGCTTCTCACTCGCCGTTCCTAAGCAATCAGAACAAGTGACGTCAGTTGTTGAAAGTCTTTAATAATAAAAACTGCTATCTGTTTTCTCTGCGGTCCACGTCAGTGGAAACTGCGATGTCACCGTGTCAACAGAAATTTATTCATTCATAGTGTTCTGTCGAAGGGTAGGTCTTTCATCGCAAATCCAGCATTCTGTTTTTGTCAAGAGAAACCTCCTACAAAATTCTCTGAAGTTTCTTCAGTGAAACGGCGAAACTCTGAATGAGTCGAGTGGTCAAAAGGCTTGGAGCTCTCATTCAGTTTTTCTTGGTCATAAATTCTCTTGCAAAGATGCGTTTTCCCACACCTTTTAATTGTTTCTCCTCCTATTTCTGCATTGTATTGATTGAACAGAAAGCTTAGTCCCTTCAGTGGGACAGTGAACAATGTGAGACAAATGACCTTTAGGCTAAGAGCTCACATAAAGGTTAACATGAGTCCCAAGAGCCTTTGAAAGAATTCGATTTTCACCTGTACCGTTCAACTCACTCACTCACTCACTCACTCACTCACTCACTCACTCACTCACTCACTCACTCACTCACTCACTCACTCAGTACCGTTTAGTTGATAATTCATCCTTTCTCCTTATTTTGACTCATTCATTCATATTGGAACAGAAAGTGTGACCATATTTTTGAATGTCAAACGAATAAACATTCCACGTTAAAAATTAAAATTCAGTAAATATAATGGGCATCATAAGTGGGGTAATGAAATCTTGTTTAGTCCAAACACTACTAGCATTCGTTTATGTATGTATGTATTTATTAACACTACAATTTATTGGGTATACACCCGGTAATTTATTTTAGATGATATCTGTTATATTTCGTACCTGAAGATGCCCTACAAAGGGCGAAAACGTTAGTATTAAGACTAAATAAGATTGTAACACATCAGTGTTTTCTTTCATATGTAATCAATGCTTAAGCCATAAGACGGAATAAATAATTAATTATATTTTGAAATATGTTATTAACAAGAGGCTTAGCTGACTATTTCTCAACATGAATTGTAAATTTCCCTGTTTTTGCCTGGATTTCTGACGCATCGGCAAGCATGTGGACTCCATGTCGTGTAGTTAGCATGAAGCAAAGTCACCTCTCAAGAGGAACACAAGAAAATACGTTCGATTCCATGGGATGGATGGAGATAAATTTCCACTTCTTTATCTCCGACCGAACTTAGATCGGTTGGATTTCTAGCTAGAAATGCTATCTTTTTAATCATTTTATACAGGATGTATCAAAAGATAAGGCCAATCGTTAAAGAGGTGATAGAGGATCTTATTTTCTACAAAACATGTTAGGCCTAATGCAGTTTTTTTTTCGAATTCATCCCCTTTTTCGAGCAGGTGTTAAAAATATCCCAATTTTTCACGTACACACAATTCAGCGCACAGTCTAATCTCACGTTGAAAGTTCCACACTCCGTGCTGCCGTATCTCCGCTACAGTTGAGAAAATCTTTATGGCTTGATCTTCTTTATTTCCTATTTCAGAATTGTAGATACGTTTCTTCATGAAGCCCTATAGATAACATTGCTATGGTGTTAAATCTGGAGACCGTGTCGGCCAAGGAATCCCCAATCACTACAATTCGTAGGCTATAAAATACAATACACTTACCACAACAATGCATATTTAAAGAACTAATACAACAAATGAGCCTATAGAGTATGATAATCAAAGAAACGTTTATCATCGTGTAGCTTGGGACTTTCTATTAACTTTCTTGCAGGAAATCAGGTCCTGTATCTTCTTAACGACTGACCTTACATTTTGATACGCTGTGTATTTATGATGTATTTTTCAGTTATTAATTAAAATAGTTTAATTACTGATGAAGTGTTTGCAGTTAACGAGTTACGATAATTGTAAATGGTAATAATTTGTATACAGAAGACATAATTACGTGTTCGGTAAAAATAACACTTTTGCGACTTTGTTATATGATTGGTGATAAAATTCGCTGATAAAATTGACTGGCAATGATCAAAGTTGAAGTTCGATAGAAAGAAACGAAGGTCAGTGTGCTTATTGTCATCTCTTGAACACTTTACGCCCGCGGTTTAAGAGCGTTGTTTTATCGTGAATCTACATTTTTCTGTTCATGTCGAAAATAAAATCTAACCAACTGCAGCAATAAACACAATTTGTACAATTTATAAGATATCACAAGGCACGTGCGTACCAGGTTTGTAATGATATCATGCAGTGAAAATAAAATCTTACGTAAGTGTGAGATGTTTGAGTCGTGTGTGTGTCAGCTGATGGCTTTTACAATTAGGAACCAGGTTCGATCTCGGTTAGATAATTATGAATCAGTAAAACCTCCCTAAAACGAAACGCTATCGTTCCAGAATTTTTTTCTTCCGTTTTCACAGGTTTTCGTTTTACAAAGAGTTGAGTTTCGGCAAAACTAAGAACAGACTATTGCAGTATACTCATTGTAGGAAGAACACAATCTATACTAATAATAAATCTGTAGCCGAAATTTTTCTGGTAATTTTCGATTTTCCAGAAATAATTGGTCCTAACATATATAATTAACCACCCTGAAACTGAAAATCGCATTTTTGAAATTTTTGTTTGTATGTCTGTCTGTATGTTTGTTACCTTTTCACGCGATAATGGCTGAACCGATTTATATGAAAATTGGAATATAAATTAAGTTCGTTGTAACTTTAGATTTTAGGCTATATGACATTCAAAATACGTTATTTAAAAGGGGGTTTATAAGGGGGCCTGAATTAAATAAATCGAAATATCTCGCTTATTATTGATTTTTGTGAAAAATGTTACATAACAAACGTTTCTTTAAAAATGATTTCCAATAAGTTTTATTCTTTACAAAATTTTGATAGGACTGATATTTAATGAGATAAATGAGTTTGAAATTAAAATAACGCCATCTAAGACGGTGCAATGAATTAAGAACAAATGATTTCGTCTATAAGGGGCCTTGGACAGCAACAATCGAAACAGGGGCCTTGGACATTAACAATCGAAAGCCATTAAACATAGCGTACAGAGAATGTTTCTGTATGAAGTAATATCAGAAGTTAAATTAACCGATTTGTATAATTAATTATTATTTCACCATTGGAAAGTGTAGTTTCTCTACATGCACATAATGCTATAATGTTATTACAGTAACGTCTGAGTAAATCGAGGACAGGTAAGATTAAAATAGCTTCTTATGCACAGAAAATTTGATAGGCTATTTTGTACCTTCGTTTTCTGTATTTCTTAAAATAATATTTATGTACACTCATTTTAATCTCAGAGAATTAACGAACAACGAGAGTGTAAATTGATTTAGTATGCAGTAATAGTAGGTTAGCTTAGCAATCCATTATTTTATAATTCAAATTTTAACTATGCTCAATTGAATCGAGTTAAAATACATAAAATGTATATGCAATAAATGCAATGCAATGCAAAAAAAATTGGGTAATGAGCGAAGCAGATTATCTTGCGCTGTTGTAAAAGTTGTTCCCTGGATCAAACGTCCTATTTTAATTATGTAATTACTTTATATTTATTTCTAACAGGTGCAGCGGAGCGCACGGTTACGGCTAGTGAAGAAATAATTTGAAATAAAAGTTACTACAGCACAATGCATGCAAAATGAATTTTATTTTCATAATTATTAACTTACGTAATTGCAGCCCCTCCCTCTCTCTGCCTGCTAGCTTCTTGGCCCTCACATTTCTTTTAAAGTGCATTGCCGCGACTTTTTTGAAGGGAATGTTGTCCTGCATCCAATCCAGAATGTAAATTGCGCCTGATCCATCGGTTGTGTAACTGAAGTTGTGTTTAATGGAAGATAGATTAACTTCACGTTAGATATTTAGGGACATGGGTCTTTCAACTTTATTTCCGTTCTGAAAGTTTTCTTCTTCCTTACCGAACTTTAGTTTCTTTTTTAGTTGGCTATTTAACAACGCTATATCAACTACTTGAGTCCCTCATGAATTCATTCCCATTCTAAAAGATAAAATTTTCTTGTTTATGTTAATGTTATGTTTACCTTTAAATTTACATTGTGGATTTCTAATTCTATACCTATACCTATTTTGTTTGCTACGTTCTATGTACGCTATTCTTGTATCTCTAGGTTTCATGTACACAGGATTCCTGTATTAAAATTCTATAGGACCTAAAACGCCTGTAAATCCCTAAATGCTATGTTCATGCCTGAATTGCGTCTTCTTAGTATTTTTGTATTTCGTCATTGATTTTGTGCGAGATCGTGCGTATTTGCTTGCTTTCCGCACAAAACCAATACGCGGTAAGTGTGAAATACCACATTCAGTATTCCCAACGTAACACACATAACAATTTCCCTATTCTTACCGCTTAAGCGTCATGTTCATTTTACTGCTTTAGGGTTTTAACATATTTTTAAAGACGTTCAATATAGTAATAATTATAAATTGGAAACTTACCACTGCAATTTCACCTAAATTGCACTGTTAATTATTGTTTTTAAATATTTGCAAAAATTAAGTAAACTCTACAACACCACAAAAGTTACTGCATTTGTAATGCAAGTAACATTAAGGAAGCCATGAAAAAATCAACAAGATTCCAGACTCATTATAGACTGGGGGGAAAAAAAAGACAGACGTATATCACGGCCTGCTGCAGTATAGTAAACCCAGAAAACATTTTATAGGAACAATGTTGAAGATAGATATATTTGTTTTCCAAAGTTGCCGTAATTGAACAGAAACCAAGATGGAGATTTCATTGCAACTAATTAGAAATTCCTCTTTCAGGTATGTAATAAACGATCTTCGCACAAAATAATGTACGATACACGAGCGGTATGTTTGTTTTCATGTTCTCGGAAATTAAAAAAGCTCAACTACGTTTCGCTTTTTCAATCTTTTCCTCGAACATGAAAACGTCAACATACCGCTCTTGTAACGTATATTACTATTATGAAAACTCTTATATAACGGTGCAGAAAATAATTTTTCAGGAGGGAGAAAAATTTAATTAAAAATCAATGGGCCTAGTCCACACCTGTGGAATAACGATCAGCGCTTCTAGCCGCGAAACCAGGTGGCCCGGGTTCGAATCCCAGTCGGGGCAAGTTACCTGGTTGACGTTTCTTCCGGGGTTTTCTTTCAACCCAATACGAGCAAATGCTGGGTAACTTTCTGTGTTGGATCCCGGACTCATTTCACCGGCATTATCACCTTAATTTCATTCAGACGCTAAATAACCTGAGATGTTGATACAGAGTCGTAAAATAATACAATAAAATAAAAAAATAAATCAATGGGCCTACATAATGATATGAAGTGATTTGGTAGAAAACGTTATTGAATATGATGAACATTAATGACATCATCGAGGATCAGATCAGCGTAGGCATATTGATATTTAATTAATTTCTTCTTCCTCTTGAAAAATTATTTTCTGTACTGTCACATAATGTTTTCATAAAATCAACGACGATATATTTAAAATAAAAATATCGGCACTAAAATGCAAAAATCCCTAAAACTACCAAAATGGTATTTAAACATAATAAAGAAATTCTCTTGCAAACACTGCTCTGGTAAGTTCGTTCCATATTCGTCTTAGAAGGGGGAAAGAAGATTTTACCTAATTTCTTGGATCCAAAGTTTGTTTGGAATAGTCCACCCCAGCATTAAAAGGCTGGTAGGTTGTTCAGGTTACACGAGAGCTTACAAATTAGTTTTCACGTTAATGACCTTGTCAGCACCAGTTCTTTGTAAATAAAATTCCATCTAGAATAGAATATTTACTAAAATTATTAATTGCTAATTTCATATAAATTCCTAAATGTTCTAAATTGGATTTTATAAAGACCTAAATCTCTCCTTTTTAGCTCCTAGAAATCCGTTCCCTAATCATGAGAGGTGAAAGAATATCTTGGTGACATAACATTCTTAAAGTTCGTTTTTATATAAAAAAAAATATCGAAACCGAATGTCGGTTAACAATCGAGTCTTGACAAAGGATAAAATAAGATTTCTTGGAATTCTCTCTACTGCTTAATAAAATATGATGCGTTCAGACATCTACGGTGGTCCTAAGATATAACCATGGATGTAGGCTTCTTCCATAGAGCTGCTGTTTCTTTTCTCTTCTTATGTGACAAACGTAATCTCCTAAAATGCTACATAATCCGCCAAGCAATGCTATATAAAGTGCGGAGTTATTTAGTAGTGTTTCTGTTTGAAATCTTACAGAAAAAACTTCAAAAGCATCTACAGAGCTCTGCGTATAACGAATTTTGAATTGGAGCCCATTTTCACTGGGTTCGACGTGCGAGTTTTGGATCCCTAGATATTACATTAATATTTAATTACCCATGAATGTAATTATCAACAGTAATCTCACTAAACGTTTTGATTTATCTAGAGAAAATCAAAACTCGAGTGGGATTTAATTGATTATTACACGATTAGAAGAAAGTATATAAAGATTAGAAGTAACGAAGTACTCCAATACAATAAAATATTAATTGACTTACGAAAATACAACTGTCTTCAAATGTATTATTGTACCATCTCAACATTACAAATATTACGCTAGATGCATGCTAGATGGCAGTAGTATGCCTTCTCGTCGATAACTTCTCTATCTATACACATGACAATTTTACTAGTAAAGAAGGCTTTGTTGATTCAGTTTCATTTTTTTTATTAAAACAGTTGGATTCTATTTCAATTATCCGAATCCCAGTAATCAACGTCACTTGACAGATGATTTTCAATGAATCTTAATATTAAACAATCTCTGATACGTGACTATCCATAATATCATATAGCAGAGCTATAACATAACCTAATATACACAAGTGTTAGAAACGTTTTTATTAACGACGATGACATAAAAAATAAACATGAATAATTTTAAAAGGAATAATTATTGAATGTACAATTTTCAAATTTGAATGTGGTTGGTGGTTCAATTGATGTTATATTGGACGTGTGCGTAATAGAAGTGGAACTCGTTGATTTAGGCCTACATGGTGTATTCAACTTATTCAGGATTTCCGAATGGTGCTCTTCATTTATTTGTAAATAGGATTTCAGAAAATGCATAGGTATGATCAGTGATTTTTATTAATTCTTGTTCTTGAATGCCAATGCGAGTCATATTTGAAACTGCTGTGCATCGACTGGAGTGGTTTGTAATTTTATATATATATATATATTTTTTTGGCGTCCAGACCAGCGCAGTTTCAAATGTTGGCAAACAAAGAAACCAATGCTAGGGACGCGATAAAATTAAACAAATGCTAGGGACGCGATAAAATTGTGCGATAAGCAGCCATGATTGGTTGAAATACGTCCTTTCGTACCTTTTTATTGGTCAAAAGTAGTATGACGTAGTAAGAGTGTAATAGTCACTGTAAAAAAAACTGAAGAAGAAATAAAAAATCAAATCCTAGATCTATAAAAGACACCGTTTTGAATTTTTTTTATGTAGATTTATTAATAATTTACTTAATTGAAAATGTATTCTGTCTAAACTATTCCGCGGATTTGATATTACTATAGCCTAGTTGTCAATTTACTGTGATTAAAATGTAATAAGTAGGCCTATAAATAATAAGTTAAGGAATTAGTGTATTGTAAGTAAGAGTAATGGAAGACACTATGCGAAAAAAAGGGGGATGGCTCCATTTTTTTCAATTTTTTTTTTTTGTTTGGTACCGGTGTATATAGAATGAATCGTGAGTAATGTTATTAATAATTTCAGGGAGTTATTTTTTAGATATTTAAAAAAAAATTAATACAATTTTGCTCGTTTTTGCTTCCCTACAGAAAAAAAAAATGTTTTATATGAAACATTTCATAGCCTATTAAAGATTTATTAATTTGTCCTACAGAATAATATCTGTAATATTGACAATTAACATTACAGATATTATTCTGTAGGACAAATTAATAAATCTTTAATATTCTCATAGCTGCAGTCCACATTTCTGTACAGATTACTGTGCACTTAACTGCGGAATCCCGGCCAAACAAGTCACTCAGCTGAGTGCGCCCCTTGTATAATGGCAGTTGACTTGGACATAAAACGTCAACGCATATGCCTAACTTGGTGTCACGCCAAAAGGAAAACATTGAAGAAGGAGAATTCGATCCGGTGCTGTGGATTGAATTTGGCGTAGCTCAGTGGTCAGAGCGCTTGGTACGTAGAACCAAGGACCCGGGTTCGATCCCCGGCTCCGGAGCGAATTTTTCTCTTCAAATATTAATTTCATAGCGTGTTTTGGGAAAGCCATTGGTTTACTTGCCAATATGCTCAGTCAATTGAAGATAGCAGTGTATTATGATAGTAAATGATAGAAAGAATTTTGATTTTGTCCTTTAAATGTGTAGAAATTTGATCCAAATAAATAAATAAATAAATATATATATATATATATATATATACGTACGTAACGTACATACATACATACGTGTTCTGCCTATGGACAGGTCTTTCACTGCAAACCCAGCATTCTCCATTCTTTCCCATTTTCTGCCTTCCTCTTAGTCTCCGCATATGATCCACATATTATTTTAATGTCGTCTATTATATGACATCTTCTTCTGCCCCGAACTCTTCTCTCGCTCACCATTCCTTTCAGTGCATCCTTCAGGATGCAGTTTCTTCTCAGCTAGTGACCCAACCAGTTACTTTTTCTCTTTCTGATTAGTTTCAGGATTATGCTTTCTTCATCCACTCTTTCCAACACAGCTTCATTTCTTATTCTGTCTATCCACTTCATACACTCCATTCTTCTCCGTATATCCACCCATGTTTGCAGTTTTTCTAGGGAAGGATAAATACGGTAGCTTCCATTTGCTTTTCGCACACCACTCTAAAACATTTAAAAATTCCTTTGCAGAACGAAAAGTTACATTTGTTCGGATCAAATTTCTGCATATTCAAAGGGCAAAACTAAAATTATTTCAATAATTTATTACCATAATACACTGCTCTCTTAAATTGACTGAGCGTGCTGGGAATTCAATCAATGGCTTGTCCAAAACACGGAATGAAATGTTTCATATAAAACAATTTTTATCTCGAAAAGAAAGCAAAAAGGAGCTAAATTATATTAAACTTTTTTGTTTGAAATATCTCAAAGAATAAACCCCTGAAATTAAGGACATTACTTACGGTTCATCCAGTATAATTAATTGTAACAATTTATTTCATCCTTAATTTACTGTCCGAAAATTTTTGTACCACTGTACGCAGTTTATTCCACTCCCCTCATCATTGTACGATCTTATTTGTTATTAAATTATTGTTTTATCATTAAGTTATTTATTATTATTATTATTATTATTATTATTATTATTATTATTATTATTATTATTTTCCGGATGCTGTTACGCAAATTCGAATGCTCCCAGTTTTAATGTTGCTTGTAGTCACGGGTCATGAACTAGAACCCAGTCTAGTGCATGCCTAATTTGTCCTTCGTCAATGTTATGTCTTGCGGTATCTCAGATGGAGACCGAGTTTGGTGGTCACCCTATACAGTCGGAGTTTTGTCGTTTTTCCGTCTCTTGAAAGTCGAGAATATCTTGAAATGTGAACTTCAGTAACCTCGCTATGTGTATGGAAAACACTCAATAGTCAACATTAATTTATTATGATATTCTTTGAACTTCAGCAGTAATACGAGAGATAACTGTCATAGTTTGTTACCTCAAGTTCGCGCCGCCATGGAGCTCACAATAGGGAGTTGTTGTTATGATTAATGCGATCTCTGAACTCGCATGTAAAAGAATTTAATTAATTGGACCGGATTTTTTTATAAATGTCAAGTGTACTATGAATATTTTCATTTAATGAACACTCTAAACTACAGTATATCGATAACAGTGTTTTCAAGTAAACGTACCACTGTTGGTTGGATTATATAACTATTCTGACTGGTATTTTAATAAGTAGACTTCGTGGAATTGCCACGAGAATCGCAAGGTTTACTACGCACGCGGTATAGACTGTATGAGAAGAGGTCGTGCAAAGGAATGAGTATGCCTCTAATGTAAACACTGAGCAGTATACTGCGGTTACAATAAAACCTGTATCCTGTATTCAAGAAATATAATGAATGATTATTAAAGTAGGAAATGTCTAAACATATACATACACAATTATTTTATAATGAGATATGCAGAGGTGTGAAAATTATTAGAATAATCTTAATTTTAAAGGTTTTTTAATAGTTCCTTCACAAATGTTCATTGAATTGATGAATATTGGTATATGATATTACTATACCGATGTAGGATATATTTACTACTAACAATGCCGGAAAGCATTGTTGTAAATTGGTATTTTTTTATTTTACAATTGTTATGGGAATTCAGAAATTATTATATTATGTTGGCGGAATTGGAAACATAAAAAATTAATTAAGAAATGCTTTAAACAAATTGTTCTTTGCGTTTACATTGTTGTGAAGTTTCAAATGAACGTATACATCTGTTTTGTGCATATAATTTTTTATGTTTCCAATTCCGCCAACATAATATAATAATTTCTGAATTCCCATAACAATTGTAAAATAAGAAAAATACCAATGTACAACATTGCTTTCCGGCATTGTTAGTAGTAAATATATCATACATCAGTATAGTAATATATACCAATATTCATCAATTCAATTAATATTTGTGAAGGAACTATTAAAAAACCTTTAAAATTAAGATTATTCTAATAATTTTCACACCTCTGTATGAACTCTTAAAATATAATGTAAGATACTCACATCATCCTTGAATATGTGCATTGCAGTGAAGAGTTACGTACATTTTGAGCGACTGCAAAGTAACTTCCTCCGATGGTCACTTAAACAGTTTTTATTTTGGGAAAATGTATGTTCAACATCACAATGATGTAATACGTACATATTTGAAGAACGGAAAGTCACTACTTTTTAGTACACCAACTTCAGATGTCTTGTCGTGACCTAATAGCACATCATTTATAATACGAAGTTGTGAATAGGCAGAATTTTTAGCAATAATATTTCTCAACTTACATTTCACTTTTTCTGAAATTAGTGAATTGTTATTTTGGATAACGTTTGTGATACTTTATCCACTATATTAAGAGCTTCTGAGAGTTGTAGTTTAGACGATTCTAACAGAATGACGCTTTTGGACACGATTTTAAAATTAGAAACAAAGAACAGAATATCTTCTAATAACTGTTCAGAAGGCAATGATTTTACAGCTGCAACAGCGGAACTGTCTGTGCTATCCAATGCATTAGTTACCTCCATTATTTTGCTGTAATGTTATGCATAATAATTAACAGCATCCAACCACGTTCCCCAACGGGTCAAGACTGGCTGCGGGGGTAAGGATATTCCAGGGGCAATTGTTTGGAACAGCAACACACTCATTGTAGTATGTTTGACTGAATTCTTGTCTGCACTGAACAAATATTAAGCTTTGACTATTCCAACCACAGTAATGCAAAAACAAGTGCTTACATAGGTATACATTAGGTGTAGCTGCTCTATCTATTTGGACCGGTCACAACTCTTAACATGAACTGCTTATACTACGAGACCGGGCGGTCGCTCACCTCCTCTATACTACCGTACATCGGCAACCTGATTGCATGCTGCGTGTGGCAATTCAACGAAGTCTATTAATAAGTTTAAAAGCCACCGGCGTAGCTC
Organism: Periplaneta americana; assembly: GCF_040183065.1. NCBI lineage: Eukaryota > Metazoa > Arthropoda > Insecta > Blattodea > Blattidae > Periplaneta > Periplaneta americana. Next base: position 155,129,330 of record NC_091123.1, read on the forward strand.
AGCCGGCTAAGGCGCTTGCCTGCCGATCCGGAGTTGCGTTCGGGCGCAGGTTCGATTGGGGCTGATTACCTGGTTGGTTTTTCCGAGGTTTTCCCAAACCATAAGGCAAATGTCAGGTAATCTATGGCGAATCCTCGTCCTCATCTCGCTATCAACAATCTCATCGACGACTAAATAACCTAGTAGTTGATACAGCATCGTTAAATAATCAAGTAAAAATATAAGGTTTAAAAGAGAGGTTACACGAAACAAATTTCACTGTCTTCCGAATATTTCTTCCTCTTCATTATAGGTCTATGCTTAAAGCCTATTGTGTTTAGAAAAATGAGCCCTTTCATCTTTTACGGGGTCTTCCTGGGCTTCTCTTTCCTTCAGGCAATCTATAGTTTGCAATTCTAATACCAGGGCATTCGAAAAGTAATGGCAACATAGTTACTGTTTCACACTAAATTTATTTAGATTACTTTTGACATTACATACTTCAAATGTAGTCCCCTACCATGTCAACAATACGTAGTCAAATCCTTGGGAGATGGCGGACTCCATCTGCAGCATCGTTTCTGGATGTCTATCTCACTGATTGATCTGAAGCTCTTTGGTTGTCAGCTCTTGATTGAAAGTGAATGCCTCGCTTTCACTCATCTTGCAACAGTTCAGTATGGTAGGACTTCTCTTCCATTAGCTTCTTTTAATACCCTAAAGCACCGAGTTGTATTTTTTTCCCTCTTCCAACTTGTATTTTACGAAGCATCTATGTTCATACCTACTGAACATTTTGAGGACGGTATTACTTAAAACAATTAATTAGAAACAGTCCCTGTATTCACAAAATATGGTTACTTAAAGACTTTTAATATTCCACTTTTCTGCAACAATCGCTCCTCTAGTCTATTATGTTCTAAAAGATTCCGATGCTCACCGCTTGGAGCGCTGATTTACAGTATTGTTACCATTAGTTATAGAAAGCCCTAGTAACAAATACCTTACTATAATAATATCGGACAGCTAGCAGTTCTGTGACGCGAACTACGCTAGTGCTGCTACCTAGGCAGTGTTGTGTTAAAATGTCAGGGTGTATATGTGCTGTTTATAATTGCTACAAAATTACAGCATTACAAATTGCTCCAAATCGTACTTTCGATTTCCGAAGGATCATAAAACGTAAGTCAACAACCTTCTTTAGTAGATAAACACAATATAATATTTGTTACTCAGTCAAATGACAAATCAATGTAAACTATTGAGATATCGCTTGTAGATATTTGTGTGACTCACATTCATAAACTTACATTGATTTGTCATTTGACTGAGTAACTCATATTATATTGTGTTTATCTGTATTAATTGACAATCTGAATATTTCCATCATGCCTTCTAAGTTAATTCTTTAGTAGGCCTAATTCCTTCGTCTTTGTGTTTATAGAAAAATACAAATTAGCTTTTTTATTTAGACCTAATAAATGAATAGAAGTTAAAATGTACGGTATTGGAAATTTTAAGGTTTTATCATATTAAGTTTCATTGTTGTCTACATGTCTTTACTAATTATTAAAAACATCAGATTATTATCAATTTTATCTTTGCAGTTGTCAGCAATGCGTATATAAAGCATTATTGTAAATTCATTCTTAATGTCAGAATTGATTTTGCCTCACTAAAGCAAAGAAAAAATATGTAACTATTAATTACGGAAAGTAATACGAAGTATGCAATATTTCTCATAATATGCAGCTTTGATATAACATAATAATTTTACTTCAAATACTATTCAACATTTTTTAAGTATTTCATATATTATTCTACATTAGTAACTCAAGTTTTAAACAATAGTCCGAATCCGGCTATGTTAATATTTGTGTTTGTGGACGTAATTCCACGCCGCTCCGCTAGATGTCAAGTCCGCGATATTTCACACTCACGTCAATGCTGCTAGTATACAGCTGTCCGGTATTATTATAGTAAGGTATTTGCTAGTAACTCCATTGTCAATCATTCTCGAGACATGGTTGTCCCATTCCCTCCTCTTTTTCATAACGATCATGCAACTAGTACGAAGGTAACCTGTGCACGATGATCTCCCCGGATTTCGATACTCATTGTAGATCTCAAAATTCATCAGGATACTAAGTGGGCACTAGTTCCAAAATTTCATGCGCATGTTTCTTCCACCATGAGGACTTGAACCAACGCTCATTCCACAACGCTAATACTTAGACCACGCAGAAGAAATGCGGGATACATTTTGTCTAACCAAAAATATGGATTACCCAACAAATTTAATTTATACAGATTTTAAAGTGGTAACTATTGAAGAAATTTATAAAATATAGTTTACTAACTTACTACACAGAAATCAAATAAAATATAAATCTAATCGACATGAATATCGTACTCGAAGACAAAAGTCTACTTTCCCATTAATTGAGCCTAAATGTCATAAAAGTGCAGCCCTTAAACATGGTGCTAGTTTCGGCCCAAGACATTATAATAACATTACAAACCGTTTTCCAAATTTGAAATATTTTAAAACTGAAGCTTTTAAAAAAGAAATTTATAAAATTATCCATGATATATAATATGAACAAATGTATTTTTTACCTTTTTATTTCTGTCGACTATATTTGTGTTTTTATTGGATATCACTGGCTTCTGTCTGATCGTCAATTTATATTAAATGTGTTTTTTCTCTCTTTATTTTCCTTTCTTCCTTTTTTGTTGCTCTTGTGTGTTATTTATCGATTTGAATTAAGTTAATTACTGTATTTAGTAAACTGTCTTTATAAATTATGTTATGTTATTGACTAAGACCACATCGTACACGAGCCTGGCTCTTACGGTAGTGACTAGAAACATTTTTGTTTTATATTTTAATTTGTACTCACTTTGCCCGCTTGCTAGCTAGTTAAATAAATAAATAAATAAATAAATAAATAAATAAATAAATAAATAAATAAATAAATAAATAAATAAATAAAGAGATAGAGAAATAGGTAGGTAGGTAGGTAGGTAGATAGATAGATACGAGTAGATAGATAGATACGAGTAGATAGATAGATACGAATAGATAGATAGATAGATACGAGTAGATAGATAGATAGATAGATACGAGTAGATAGATAGATAGATAGATACGAGCAGATAGATAGATACGAGAAGATAGATAGATAGATAGATAGATAGATAGATAGATAGATAGATAGATACGAGCAGATAGATAGATAGATAGATAGATAGGAGCCGATAGATAGATAGATAGATAGATAGATACGAGCAGATAGATAGATAGATAGATAGATACGAGCAGATAGATAGATAGATACGAGCAGAGAGATAGATAGATAGATAGATACGAGCAGATAGATAGATAAATAGATACGAGCAGATAGATAGATAGACAGACAGACAGGTAGATAGATAGATAGATAAATAGATAGATAGATAGATAGATAGATAGATAGATAGATAGATAGATAGATAGATAGATAGATAGATAGATAGATAGATAGATAGATAGATAGATAGATAGATAGATAGATAGATAGATAGATAGATAGATAGATAGATAGATAGATAGGCAGGCAGGCAGGCAGGCAGGCAGACAGGCAGACAGACAGACAGACAGATAGATAGATAGGTAGATAGATAGATAGATAGATAGATAGATAGATAGATAGATAGATAGATAGATAGATAGATAGATAAATGAATAAAGAAATAAAGAAGTAAATAAAGAAATAAAGAATTAAAGAAATAAATAAATAAGGAAGGAAATAAACAAACAAATAAATAAATAAATGAAGTTCAGGGGAATTTAAGATTAAAATGTAGGAAATATTATTCTCCATGATGATAATGATGATGATGATGATGATGATGATTATGATGATGATGATGATGATGATAACATGGACATTATCATGGAAATAGATTGAAAATGAAACATTTTCGATTACTGAAGAAGTTGAGAATTTTATATTCAAGAATTATTTTTATATCGTTTACTCCACGTCAATCAATCATCACGCTACTTTGTTACGCACTTAGTTGAGCGAAACATCCAATTCAGTATACTAGACGGGTTTTTTAACATTATATTTATTTGTTCGAAAAATACATCTAATATAATAATACTGACTGAGCTATGAAAGGTTATTCAGCACACACACAAATTTAGCTATAAATATTGCATTTTTTTTTTGTTGCTAACCGAAAATTCTGTTTGACGGACGGCTCTTCATATGCGCTACACTTAGCGGAAACTGACAACTTTGCAGGCTCCCGTAACAGCCACTGCGGCTTGCCAGGGATCAGCAAGATATGTTCAGCAGAGCGGTTTAGCCCCGCGCCGTGAGGTCTCTAGGTCATGTCAGGCCGGATAACGGACGATTTTATAGTTCTTCTCTGTGCTCCCCCAAACGCCACTAATGCAATAGCGACCACCAGAGCATTATCGCGCCAGCCCTCACACGACATATCGTTTACAGACATCGATATGAAGCGGAGCTGTACAGGGTGTAACAAAAAAGTATATAAAAACTTTAGGGAAATATTGCAGACATGTACAGCCAGGGGCGGCTCTACAATAAGAACTGCAGAGCTGCAGAACCGCCATTTAAATGGACCTGAAAAAAAATGAAAAATATAAAATGTGCTTTTATGTAGTCTAGTTTATTGTTCCATTTATTTTTCCAATTCATTCTCCTTCGATTCGAGATTTTACTGTCTGTAGGAACCTTGAACTGCTCGAGAATTTTAGCTGTAGTGTACTTTTCGGATCTGTGATCGGCAGGTCCTGAAGCTTAACATAGGGTAGTGGGCAGCAGAAAACTGGTTTTCTTCACCGTCCCACAAAGACTGCATTAGAGCTGCAACCGAAGCAGCTCTCCCCAAATATACAAAAGAACCGTCAACACCCTCATCTCTTTATGACCTGCGTTAGAACACATAGGCTTCTGGACTACTGTATATCATTACAGTTCCAGTGTGTTATAGTACTGTGGGTGGTGTGATGTGATTAGTCAGTGTGTCTAAGGAAATATTTTATATTAAAAATTAATGAAATGAAAATCTAATCAACCAACCCTTTTCGAAATTAAAAGAGAAATTGCGTGTTAACTTAAAAAATTAGGACGTCCTATACAAAATTTAAATATTGAAATTTCTGAAAAAAGTCTAGGAAATCATGTAGCCTGCTAGTCATTTTAATACCGAAATGTGTAATGGAAACGATTGGTTTTTTGCTGCGCTCATGAAAACGCTTTCTCCCCCACCCGTGTATTCTGTTTAGAGGAGAAAATACATGGACAAACACCGGAGTGAAGGATATAGTTAATTTGACTTAAAAAACTAGAAAAGCATGTGGGGCACATCTCCACAACGTGACTAGCTGTACCAGGTGGGAGAGGTGTAGCGCACGGATGGTTGGAGTACAATTTCGGGTGCACAGTCAACTTCGAGAAGGGGCTGTAATTACACGCGTTATGCGATTTAGATGCAATAAACAGCATGCGTTTGCTAAATACACTATTTTTCATGCAGAACTGCCAACCTTTGTAACCGCGGGCCGCTACTGTGTACAGCCCAGTTACTTTACGTTACGAGAGAAGAGAAGGTTCGTGTGTGGAAGGGAGACCGGTCCGACACGGACCGAGAGGTTTCTAGATGGAGGGGGGGAAAATACAGTCATATTAAAAATTAAGTCTCACGTTGCTCTCTCGAACGTTGCAGCGTCTGCATAATTCTGAGCTCCAGTCACTGTGTTCACTTCATACTCCGGAACAATAGTCACTAATAAACACTAAAGGAGTAAACTAACATGGAAATACAATGAACAGCATTTCGGAACAATAATAAACACTAAAGAAGTAAACTAATGTGGAAATACAATGAGCAGCAGTTCGGAATAGCCCACACCTGTGAAGTAAGGGTCAGCGCGTCTGGCTGCGAAACCAGGTGGCCCGGGTTCGAATCCCGGTCGGGGCAAGTTACCTGGTTGAGGTTTTTTCCGGGGTTTTCCCTCAACCCAATACGAGCAAATACTGGGTAACTTTCGGTGCTGGACCCCGGACTCATTTCACCGACATTATCACCTTCATTTCATTCAGACGCTAAATAACCTAGATGTTGATACAGCGTCGTAAAATAACCCAATAAAATAAAAGTTCGGAATAATAGTCCAATGAAATCCTAATTTTAAGTTAACTTTCCTCAAAGTCACGATACGTCCCTGAAAGTCGATAGTCTTTCAATTTCAATAATGTATTTTTTTAAGTGTGGGCCTCTGTTTCTGTGAAATATAGAACTCGTGTATGGTTCTCCTTATGACAGCTTCATGAAAGTTGTCCACAGTTGATTTTGGCGCCGATCGATATCTTTCTTTACTTGGAGCACTAAAAGAAGCTGAAGCCCAGGAATCAATGTCTTTAGTCTCCCTTATTACTTGGCTAATACTGCTCACGGACACAGCGGTAACATCTGCTACAAGGTTTTCAACATTTTTTACGTTTTTTCTTCCGAAGTTATCTTCATAAAGCGCTACACGTTGCTCACGACTTCTCGCGACTCCGAATGCAATACCCGACCTGTCAGTTTGCTTCTAACAGGCAGGATTTTCACAAACAGAAAATAGCAGTGAATCTAGACAATATACTACACACTAAACAATATAAAACAGAAACACTACAACTATTTAAGTAACTAAATGAAACGTACGTAACAAACGCACTAAATTGCAACACACAAGACAGTGGTCCTTAGCGCGACCGTACGCCCACACTAACGCTCCCGAGATGTGACCGCTAACGCAGCCAAGGGAAGACTAAAATGAACACCCCTTCGAACAAACAGTGAACTCGTCCAAACTGCGTCGCCAGGCCGGAGCTGTCACCATAAAGTAACTGGCCTGTAAATGATGAAAATGTGTTATTACTCGACCAAGGCGAGTGGAGCCGCGGGCGTAATGTGAACTATCGCGATGCGGTATTACGAAAGCAGGAGCAGTAGCGCCACGGCTCCGGACTGCAGGACTCCACTGGCCTTGGTCGAGTAATATATCGTCGGCCTACAGGTGAAACACACTAAGTCAGTTTTTTTTAGTAATTTCTGGTTTTCGATGTTCCTTATGTAAAATTTCGTGATCTTTCGTCTGGTGAAGTCCATTATGTTGTATCTATAATTCTTTATGAGATAATCAATAATTTCAATTTCCACTAAGTGCGGAAATGAACGAAAATTAACAGGTGCAACACACTAAGTCCGTTAGTGGGTTTCACCTGTCAATTTCCGTCTCATTTTATGCAGTTGAAATCAAACCTTACATTTAACACTTGACTTTATGTTTTTCACGTAGGCCTAACTATTACTAATTTAATTTTGTATGATTTTTTCGATAAGCAAGTAGTAATAATATATTAAATTGAGATGAGCCGTCTATACTTATCTAGTTTTATATAAATTAATTATAACATGAACGTTTTCGGCACTGATGTGCCATTTTCAAATGTATGAAAGTTTGCCTAATTACTTATTCAAATAGATGCACATGGACTGTGTGAGTGAGACATGTAATGTATACCCTTGATTATTTGAACATAACATGAGAAACAATTTTACAAAGATAATTAAAAACACTCATTATTACTAACAATAAAACCTATTAACTAATTGGTCTTCTACTATATTGTCCATATCTTGTAGAACACTGTGGTTAGCTTGACGTTATTCTGTCAAATTCAGTTATTAAAATATTATTAAATTACACATAATGTACAATGTTAAAATGTTAAAATCATTATTGACCTGTCTTATGCATTGGTAAAGTGCTTCATCACGTGAAAGTGAACATACAAGAACCTTAGTGTAACAACAATGCATAAAACAGGTCAATAATGATTTTAACATTGCACATTATGTGTAATTTAATAATATTTTAATAACTGAATTTGACAGAATAACGTCAAGCTAACCACAGTGTTCTACAAGATATAGACAATATAGTAGAAGACCAATTAGTTAGTAGGTTTTATTGTTAGTAATAATGAGTGTTTTTAATTATCTATATAAAATTGTTTCTCATGTAATGTTCAAATAATTAAGGGTATACATTATATGTCTCACTCATACAGTCCATGTGCATCTATTTGAATATGTAATTAGGCAAACTTTCATACATTTGAAAATGGCACATCAGTGCCGAAAACGTTCATGTTATAATTAATTTATATAAAACTAAATAAGCATAGACGGCTCATCTCAATTTAATATATTATTACTAACTATAATTGGTTACCCTGAAAAGGTTTGGGTTTCAAAAGTTGAACTTTGCACCAAATATCTTATTATAGGTCTCGCAAGTACGGATTACCGACGGAAGGAATGCGAATCAAACACTGCGATAAGGAAGAGCGGGCGAGAGGAAAGGTCACGAGATAACTTGAATGATATTCAAGAGTACAGTCGGAAGAGAAATGACATCGATAGAATCAGTCTTGCGTTGTGATAGTTACATTACGACTTTAGTTTGTTCCATTGCATGTGAATACGTGTCTTGTATCGCACAGTGTTATTATTTCATTCGTAAACATATGTTGCGCGTTTAATTAGCTTCGAATTTTTCTCTTGCTACGTTCTTTATTTCCACAGCGATGTCCTCATTTGTTCATCTTCTTGGAAGAGACAGTACTTCCATCGGCTCGCACCTCTCCCCCCTCGACATGCCTACATACACACGTCAAAAACAGACAGCAACGCCACCTTTGGTTTTCGGTAATCGTTTCTTGCGCGAGCTATATTTATGTCCATTTTCATTCGTGATTGTACTAAAAACATACGTGAGCATATTATTTTACTGTTTATTGGATAATAACTCGATTAGCAGTGGTTTATAGAGACAAGAAGATGGTAATGTTGCTTCATATCGGAGCCCCGACTTTATGTCCAGCCACCAACTAGCTTACGAGCGATCAACTCGGTAACCAACCAGCCGTCTTGTCTGTACCCTTACTGTAAAAAAAGAAACTTCCACGTATCATTTATTTATTTATTCATTTATTCTGGTGTAGTTAAGGCCATCAGGCCTTCTCTTCCACACCACCAGAAATACAAATACAATAACAGAAATAAAAAGAAAAAAAAAACTATAAACAAAGTAAAGCCACACAAAAATATACACAGGTTGCAGTCACACAAAATTTAAATGAGTGATTAAGTATAATTAATTGTATCCTACCTAATTAACTAACATAAACAAGAAACTTGCGATTTTAATCTAGAGTAAAAAACACAAATCAACACTTCTAGCAATACCTAAAAAGCATTAAACAAGGCAAAATTTTCCAATTTAATTTTGAATTGTGATAAAGTCCGGCAGTCCCTGACGTCATTAGGTAACGAATTCCAGAGACGTGGTATTTCTACAGTGTAGGAGGATGAGTATAGAGACGTTCTGTGATTAAAAATAATGGAAATAATTATTACAGTTGTCTGAACACTATTTATTGATAAAATAAATCAAATAATAAAACTGGTTAGCAACCATACATGTTTCGGGGGCTATGTTCAGTCTTTGTGGCTATGTGGTTCAGTCCTCTTTAAGATACGACACGCGGTAGAACATCTACACCGTAGTCGTGGTACAACCACTGAAGATGGGGGAGCATAGCTCCCGAAACATGTATGGTTTCTAACCAGTTTTGTTATTTTATTTATTTTATCAATAAATAGTGTTCAGACAACTGTAATAATTATTTCCATTATTTTTAATCTTCACTTAAGAACACTGTTGTATTTTGACCTTTTAAGTATTTAATCACGTTCTATGATGAGGGATAGAAAGAAGTGCTTGATGCCGGTTTCGAAGAGTTGTAAGAAATTATTAATTACTATTTAATTACTATTATTTTTTGTGCAGAAACCATAAAAATAGATACCGAACCCTCTGAAAATTCCATCACGACCTGGCCGGGGATCGAACCTGGATGGAAGGCCAGCGCACTAGCATGTAGCCAGATGCGGCAGTGTCCTTTAGATACAATAACACCAGTTCCTTTGGTGCAGTGACAAACGTGGGTGAAGGAACAACTGCTTTGAAATGCGGAGGAAACAGTCTTGTTAACCAAACATTGAAATGCCGGAGGTCATGAGGTGGTCAGTTCTGCGTTTCAGTATTGAGTTACGCCCCTTTCCAGATTGTAGGCTAAATCCTACTTAGTAGGTAGTTCTGACTGTCGCCGAGAGATGGAACAAGCACTCCATTCACACTCACAAAGAGCGCCTAGGGAGCTTTGCAGTATGACGTCGTCTGCATGGGAAGTGGAGATGGAGACAGTCCTCACTCTGGTGCATCTGACGTTTAATGCGAAAGGCTGGCTACCAAGAGGGTTTTTGCATTTCCTTGGTTGCGTGCATAAGTACATTCCTGGCCAGTATTTTAAATTCTTAAATTCGTCATGATTGTATTTTCAGGTTCCGATAAGTCATTCGGATCACTGCCATAGTGGTATTATTCTGCAATAATGATAATAATAATAATAATAATAATAATAATAATAATAATAATAATAATAAATGCTTCTATTACTCAGACCTAGTGCGCAGGGTTGTCATTCTGCGGAATCAAGTTCGATCCTCGGAGTTGACTGTGGAGTGATGCAGTGGCGTACAAGTTTACAGGATTAGGGTTCCTAGTCTTCTGCAGTTTCCTTCATCCTTATACAAATTTTATTTGGTCACCATTTTCAGTTTTATCTCTCATGTCATATTCATTTAGTTAGTAAATATAAATTAGGAAAAACAGTGACTTTGCAGAAAATATTAATTTATGTTTGTGTGTATGCTTGTGTGTATGTATGTATGTATGTTTGTGGTCCACACCTGTGGAGTAACGGTCAGCGCGTCTGGCTGCGAAACCAGTTGGCCCGGGTTCGAATCCCGGTCGGGGCAAGTTACCTGGTTGAGGTTTTTTCCGGGATTTTCCCTCTACCAAATACGAGCAAATGCTGGGTAACTTTCGGTGCTGGACCACGGACTCATTTCGCCGGCATTATCATCTTCATATCATTCAAACGCTAAATAACCTAGATGTTGATACAGCGTCGTAAAATAACCCAATAAAATAAAATAAAATAAAATAAAATAAAATAAAATAAAATAAAATATATGTTTGTGCGAGATCGTGCGTATTTGCTTGGTTTCCGCACAAAACCACAAAACCAATCCGCGGAAAGTCTAAAATTCCACATTCAATATTCCCAACCTAACACACATAACAATTTCCCTCTTCTTACCGCTTAAGTGACATATTGATTTTACTGCTTTAGGCTTTTAACAATTAATTTTTAGAGATGTTCAATATCGTAATAATTATAAATTGAAAACTTACCACTGCAATTTCACCTAAATTGTACTGTTAATTATTGTTTTTAAATATTTGCAAAAATTAAGTAAACTCTACAACTCCACTAAGGTTACTGGATTCGTGATGCAAGTAACATTAAGGAAGCTGTGAAAAATTTAACAAGATTCCAGACTCATCATAGACTCATAGAATCATCAACTACGTTTCGCTTTTTCAAACTTTTCCTCGAACATGAAAACTTCAACATATCGCTCTTGTAACGCATATTACTGTATGTATGTATGTATGTATGTATGTATGTATGTATGTATGTATGTATGTATGTATGTATGTATGTATGTATGTATGTATGTATGTATGTATGTACAGTGACTCCCATAAAGATTAGGTTTTGTCGAATTATCTTTGAGCTGCATTTCTGTCATATATAAACAATATTACTGCAGTAATTTATTTTTTATTAATACGCATGTATTTTTAGATTACGATCAATATAGAATACTGTGCCTGCATTGTATGATATGGAAAGAAAATGTTTATTTATAGTCAGTGAAAGAAAAATTCAAATATCTTGGGGCAAGAGTGACAAATATATATGACACTCGGGAGGAAATTAAACGCAGAATAAATATGTGAAATGAGTGTTATTATTCTGTTGACAAGCTTTTGTCATCTAGTCTGCTGTCAAAAAATCTGAAAGTTAGAATTTATAAAACAGTTATATTACCGGTTGTTCTGTAGGGTTGTGAAACTTGGACTCTCACTTTGAGAGAGGAACAGAGATTAAGAGTGTTTGAAAATAAGGTACTTAGGAAAATATTTGGGGCTAAAAGGGATGAAGTTACAGGAGAATGGAGAAAGTTACACAACACAGAACTGCGTGAATTGTATTTTTCACCTGACATAATTAGGAACATTAAATCCCGACGTTTGAGATGGGCAGGGCATGTAGCACGTATGGGCGAATCCAGAAATGCATATAGTGTTAGTTGGAAGACCGAAGGAAAAAAATACCTTTGTGGAGGCCGAGACGTAGGTGGGAGGATAATATTAAAATGGATTTGAGGGAGGTCGGTTATAATGACAGAGACTGGATTAATCTTGTACAGGATAGGAACCGATGGCGGGCTTATGTGAGGGCGGCAATGAACCTGCAGGTTCCTTAAAAGCCATTTGTAAGTAAGTATAGTCAGTGAAACAGATGTCGCTGCTGGTAAACATTCTGTTTCACCCCCTTCCACCTGATGCAAGTTTAATTCCGTTCAGGTACTTTTCATAGGTTGGCTTAAGGTAGATAACATTTGTAGTTTTGGTTAAGTTTGTTCAGGACATACTGGGTTTATTCAGAATTTTTAGGCTATTTTAGGCAACATAATTTTATTTAGCCATAGATAAGTAAAGTTAGCTTAAGTTAGGTTAGCATATTATGTTACGGTATGTTACAAGAGTCCACCATAATGGAGTAACGGTTAGCATTTCTGACCGTGCAACCAGCGAGTCTGGGTAACGGTTGCACTGACTGTTCCCACGTTACGTCCATCGTTTATGTTAATGTATAATGTGTTTAAAATGAAGGGCTTCGTGGAAGAAGGGCATATTTTACATTTTTAAACTTCTGAGATAAAAGACTTATCCCACAATGAAGCGAAGCAGTGAGTTTAGCTCCTCTTATTCAACAACAAAAATACAGAGGGTCGTACTGAAAGTCATGAGCAACACATTGCTATAATTTGTTTCAACAATGTAACAAAAACGATTATATGATCATAATCTACAGACTTTACACTATGTATTGACATATTTTGACGTCATTAACTTCTATGATGTGACCACAGGCAATGTCTCCAAAATGGTCGACAATGATGGTTCGTTTCGACAGAGTGCTGTCATTAAATTCCGTGTTAAAAAGAAAAATCTGCTGCAGAAATTCACCTCAGACTTCAGCGTGCATACGGAGATGTGTGCATGGACGCCAGCAGTGTTAGGAGTTGGGTGAAACATTTCGAAGATGGGAACACGAGCATCCAAGATGAGCCTCGTAGCGGTCGCCCTCGATCTGCCTCCACGGAACGCAACAAGGAAAGAGTTGATGAGTTCTGAGATGCATTTGGTTGAATTTCTTGAACCAAGACAGACCATAAATGCTGTCCGCTATATTCAGACAGTTTTGAAGTTCCGTCGTGCATTGCGCGAGAAACGGCCTGAAAAGATCATCCTGCAACACGATAACGCGTGGCCTCACACTGATCGTGTCACCGTGGAGAAAATCAGAACATTTGGGTGGGAAACTCTTCCGTAATCTCCCTACAGTCCTGACTTGGCACCCTCCGACTACCATCTTTTCGGTTCTATGAAGGAGCAGCTGCGAGGCCAACGCTACGAGATGCTGGAGGACATCAGGAAAGCAGTGCGTCAGTGTCTTCGGGAAGATGAAACGGACTTCTACAGCAAGGGAATTTTCAAACTTACAGAACGAAGGGAAAATGTGTGCAAAGAAATGGAGAGTATGTTGAAAAGTGACAGAAAACTCTGTAGATTTGTCTTAAAAGTAAAAATTAAGATTTATAACAATGGATTTCTCATGACTTTCAGTATGATCTTCGTAACAATGTTAGGTATATCCCACAAGAACAAGAAACTCGTGAACTTGCACACTAGATCAGGTCTGGTCGCTAATACCTAATACTGCAGACCACCCATTAACTGCCCACTCCACCTTCCACGGCTGAGTCAGTAATGTTTTGGTGCGGTACGAGCACACAGGAAGATCAGTGACGGATTGTGTCAGGCGGATATCATAGCTTTTACGAACTTCGGCTCTTGCTGGTCGCCTAAAATCCACCACTGATGCACAGAGTCTTACTGTCCGTTTGATTACAAGGTGGTGTGTGCCAGGCATGTCAAAAATCAGACACTGAAAGTGCAGTATATGTGCGCGGAACGCCGGTCTGCGCAGATTGCGTCATTCACGTGTTGCTCTTACCAGTTCTTAGCGGGAGGGATGTACAAGAATCTATTCTGCACTTCTAGTGTTCAATTAAATTGACATTTGGACATTATAAACATACTTAGCAGAAGGAAAAAACATAATTAATGTCACTGTCTTTATTTGACAATAATTGTAACACAAGAAACAATAGACTTACTCAGTTACAATTCACAAAGCAGTCGTTTATAAAGAATAATTTATTTACATGATTTGTATACAGTATTTGAAGAAAATGTAAATATTGCAGTAATTTCGAAACAACGAAAAACGAACACAATATTTCATTTTACGTAGTAGGTACTGATTATTTCAAAGTAATACTCTTTCATTGTTCCTCAAGCATTATTGGGACCATTGGTGCACAAATGCTAAGAAAGAAAATATTTTACTCCCAATTACATGCAATAGGACATTGTGAGGCTTTTACACTGGAATCATTTCCTTGCTGTATATTAATATAAATTCATATTATTATTAATAAATTGGATAAATTAAGCTTGAATTTAAATTTATATATAGTTTATTTGGAAAACGTGGAGAGCAAGTATTAGCAAGTTGGAAGCGTTACTGAATTGAGTTAAAAGAGTACTTCACAAGCTGTGATGCGAGGACATTTTCTTTATGTCAGGTTCAAAGATTTATTAACGTAAGTATATTAAGATAATATAGTAACGTGAGGTGGAAAATTCGCCATTATGTATTATTTTTCCAGAAAATTTTTCCGCCTTACAAATAGTTGCTTTCTTCCTTCCCTTACAACCTCAAGAGCCTCACATGTATTCCTCATTCATTATTCTCATCACTTATCAGTTTATCAAATAAAAGTTGTAAGTCGTCTAACCATTGATGGCTGTGTTAGTACAGACTCCAAAACAACATCATTGTCATGTTTGTCTTGCCGTGAGAGTACTAATTAAGAAATAAGAGCAGGTGAATATCATATTTTGAGAACTTTATAATATGATTTAAATTCTCATATCACTATTAGGTCCACATGATATGATGAAAGCCTTTCATTTTAAAATAATTACTATTGGCTGAGGAAAACATCATAACAGTTACGTTGTATGATTCGTGCTTTCTCTTCTTCGTTATATCTGTGGACTCCTCACTTTATTTTCCATAACGCATTCACAATCACAGCTCAATGAGTACCCATACTGATCTGTGTTACTGAAACAAAAGCTGATCTGCTACTATAGGTACTGTACAGCCCTATCGCGTTCCCCTCCAAGCCGATTCACTCCCTCCAGGTAGGGGAATAGGAACTGCACGTTGCACGCAGACCAGTGCATGGGCATGCCTAGTGTAAGCGAAAAGAACATGGGCGGGAGTTTCTCCATACCTTTGACTTCCCCTCTTATGCCAGAGCTGCACTAGATGATCCCTGCTATCATATTTTGCAAGGAAAACTAATTTTGATGGAAGAGTGGGATAGGCCGCTCTTCCACCAAGCTCTTAAATTCTTAAGAACATTCATTTTCGCACCTTACACTATACCTTGAACAGTGGCAATGCTATTAGGTCCTAACAGGTAACTTGAGTCTCGAAGCGTCTGTTATAAAGGATAAGTGAAAACTGAAACTTTGGGGTGTAAACTTTACCCATACTCTTATTACTTATTAGTAGAGACGAGAATTCCATGCAAAAGCATGTTTTTATAGGACATCGCTCAGACTTAGTACTTATCCATTTAATTAATTTCCGGTTCTAAATATGTGTACTTTTTCCGTGCATATTTGCATGTTTTGGCCTTTTTGGGAATAAAAACATTGGTAATATATATTTAAGCAATTTATAGCTTAATCATGCATATACATACTTACTTACTTACTGGCTTTTAAGGAATCCGGAGGTTCATTGCCGCCCTCACATAAGCCCGCCATTGGTCCCTATCCTGAGCAAGATTAATCCAGTCTCTATCATCATATCCCACCTCCCTCAAATCCATTTTAATATTATCCTCCCATCTACGTCTCGGCCTCCCTAAAGGTCTTTTTCCCTCCGGTCTTCCAACTAACACTCTATATACATTTCTGGATTCTACCATACGTTCTACATGCCCCGCCCATCTCAAACGTCTGGATTTAATGTTCCTAATTATGTCAGGTGAAGAATACAAGGCGTGCAGTTCTGTGTTGTGTAACTTTCTCCATTGTCCTGTAACTTCGTCCCTCTTAGCCCCAAATATTTTCCTAAGCACCTTATTCTCAAACACCCTTAACCTATGTTCCTCTCTCAAAGTGAGAGTCCAAGTTTCATAGCCATACAGAACAACCGGTAATATAACTGTTTTATAAATTCTAACTCTCAGATTTTTTGACAGCAGGCTAGATGACAAAAGCTTCTCAACCGAATAATAACACGTATTTCCCATATTTATTCTGCGTTTAATTTCCTCCCGAGTGTCATTTATATTTGTTGCTGTTGTTCCAAGATATTTGAATTTTTCCACCTCTTCGAAGTATAAATCTCGAACTTTTATAGTTCCATTTCGTACAATATTCTGATCACGCGACATAATCATATACTTAGTCTTTTCGGGATTTACTTCCAACCCTATCTCTTTACTTGCTTCAAGTGGAATTTCCGCGTTTTTCCTAAACGTTTGTGGATTTTCTCCTAACATATTCACGTCATCCGCATAGACAAAAAGCTTAATCATGCATATAATATACATTATATTCAGTTTAAATGCATGTTTTTAATGATTTTGAGTGGACACCCCAGTTTCTCGATTTTTATGACCCTCATTTTAGCTTCAGGAATCAGGATTGGAAAAGGAAAAGGAAAAAGAAACTAAGTAACAGAAAAAAGTTCATTCATATTTGTACCCATAACTCCTTGCAATGTAAAGGAGTCAGTCTCTGCCTACAAAAACTTAACTGACAAGCATAGGAACCTCACAAAAACCAATTTAGAAATGCTGTTAGTTGTTAATTGTGCAAAAAAGGTGAAGTGAAATAAGAAATTTGGAACAAAAATGCATGTTTTAATGTATTTTTCGCTTGATTATGCATGAATACATGCATATTTTGGGATTTTATAGTGCATGAAATTCTTGTTTCTACTCATTAGCAACTGATTTCGCCAATAAATACATGCTCAAGGTTAAACTTCGTAAAATATGGAATGCAATACGGTATTATAATACTGCAATATGGGAAAATCTCAAGTAGATAACAATTCTTCGTTGGTAGTGATTATAGTGATTAATAATCACTAGATAACATTATAGAGGATAATATGCTTACAGGATTAATATCAAGGTGATATTCGACAAAGAATAATGACAATGCAAGAAGATATTAATTCTGTTATAGATACGACTGTGATAGATTGCTGGATGAGCAAATGAAATCTTTCTGTTTTCGAAGGATCATGCAAAAGATATTGATTATTAGCCTTTTAGTCTCTACAGATAGACCGTGATCTATTTATGCTAGGCGTGGGATGAGGGAAAACGATACGGATTAGGGAAAAACAAGGTGAAATAATATTATATTGTACGACTAGTTGCGAAAGTGCAGCTATGCAAGAGTGGGTCAGATTAGAACACGACTGTGGGGATTACTAAGACCCATGAATACGATAATAGTACATTATGCAACGAGCCTATAATGGTAGTAATTAAGACGCGAGTATGTTTATGAAATGAGCGCAAGCGAGTTTCATAATCTTCATACGAGCGTCTTAATTACCATTATAGTCAAGTTTCATAAGACTTTTTATGCTCGACCATATTTCTAACTTGAAATTATTCAGAAGTATTCATTTTATTCTTATCTGACTGAGGAGCGGAACTGACCTTTTGCAATACATCGTAAATTGTGAGATGTGCGCAGACGCGAAAGTATTGATTTTTTCCGAGAAACAAATGTCCACATTGGCCTTGATATAATCTAGAGAGTAAAATGAACAGCAATCTTGATATAGCATTGAAATTAAATTAGACATTGAAAAACGAGATGACAGATTGAATTTATTTGAATATTATTTACAATTAACGCTAATGATTATAGTAACAGAACAGACTTTATTTTTTATGTAGGTGATTTATTGTGCAATTGGTGAAATGAATTTGCGGGAACGTGCTTTATGAAAGGCTGGATGATGGCGGTGAATTGATGTTAATTTGTGTGTTGTTTTTTCGACTGAGTTTAATATTGTATTTGAGATTTCAATTTTATTTTGGATCGATTCTTCAACATAACCTTCTGCGACAGTATTGGATTTCCAGCCTCCGTGACGTTTCGCTAGTTGTCTTTCGATTGCATATCCGAGAATAATCGATACTTGCGCTTTCATATTGCTGCAATGCTATTTTCTGATTGGCGGAACACCTGAACTTTAATGAGGCCCATTAAAGGGCTGCTATCAGGTGTATAATTACTATATTTCGGCATGGTCGAGCATAAAGCTACTTTTGCAACTAGTATACGATATTTTATCTACGTGTTGTATATTTTGCTAAAAATTGTAAGAAAATAAATTCCTACTAAGACTATTACATTTAACTTCTTCCATATAATCCAGGATGCCACGTCAGCAGTTCTAAGTAACCATATTATTATTTAATTTTTATTATACATAAATGATTTTTAACAATTAATTTAGGAAAATATAGTGATATATTGTATTCATATGCTGTTGACACAGTTGTAATTTTTAGCGGATCATTCTGTATTAGTGTATATGAAAATACAATTAATGGTATAAATAAAATGGCTACATAGCAATTTTCCTTCACTCTATCATCTTTACTTTTTAACTTTCCTAGTGGCATATTCTAGAACAAAGTCCAGGATAACAGACAGAGTTTAGAATTGAACGGGTTACACCAGCTGCTTGTCTTTGCGGATGACGTGAATATATTAGGAAAAAATCCACGAACTATTAGAGAAAACACGGAAATTTTACTTGAAGCAAGTAAAGAGATAGGTTTGGAAGTAAATCCCGAAAACACAAATTATATGATTATGTCTCGTGACCAGAACATAGTACGAAATGGAAATATAAAACATTGGAAATTTATTCTTTGAAAAGGTGGAAAAGTTCAAATATCTTGGAGCACCAGTAAGAGATATACATGGCACTCGAGAGGAAATTAAACGCAGAATGAGAAATGCGTGTTATTATTCGGTTGAGAAGCTTTTGTCATCTAGTGTGCTGTCAAAAGATCTGAAAGTTAGAATTTATAAAATAATTATATTACGGATTGTTCTTTATGGTTGTGCAACTTGGACTCTCATTTTGAGAGAGGAACAGAGATTAAGGGTCTTTGAGAATAGGGTTCTTAGGAAAATATTTGGGGCTAAGAGGAATGAAGTTACAGGAGAATGGAGAAAGTTACGCAACACAGAACTTTACACATTGTATTCTTCACCTGACATAATTAGGAACATTAAATCCAGACATTTGAGATGGGCAGGTCATGTAGCACATATGGTTGAATTCAGAAATTCATATAGAATGTTAGTTAGGAGGCCGAAGGGAAAAATATCTTTAGGGAGACCGAGACGTAGATGGGAGGATAATATTAAAATGGATTTGAGGGAGATGGGATATGATGATAGAGACTGGATTAATCTTGCACAGGATGGGGATGGATGGGAGGTTTATGTGAGGGCGGCAGTGAACCTGTGGGTTCCTTAAAAGCCATTTGTAAGTAAGTTCTAATCGTGATAATGGGTCTTCTTCTAGCGCGCCTGCATCGCTGCAACCTTGGTGAACCAACAGATGTGGGCTCTTTCTGTGAAAGATTTTTATACAGAATATGAGTTGTACTGTAATTTGAATTTGACTCATCCCTGCCATAATGAGTACTCATTTCTCAGTTTATAGTGAGGATCACGTAAGTGTAGTTCCTAAGAGTCTAATTTGGCCGTCTCTTCAGTGTTGCCAACTAATATAATTTATCACCAAAGAGGGAAAAATCACAATACTACGTAGTGAAAAAAAAAATAATAATAATAATTAACAATAACAATGTCTTACTTATTTAGCACATCTCATCTTTATGTTGCGAGGTGTTTTATAAATGGTTCAATAAATTATGAAACAGTGTATTTTCCTCCAGGACTTCTCGCATATTATGTTGGTAATTAGGATTGGTATGAACTAATATTAAAATTTATTTTGTCTGGCAACATGAAATTTATTGATTTAACTAAACAATTTACGTTTCACGAGACCTAACCTAAAAACGTAGTTTGATCACGTGAAATGATTAGTACTAATTTCGAAAACAGATCATCACTTTAAAATGTATAGCTTACGTAAAATACATACAAGCAGTTCCTTTCTTGAAGTAGTTGCTACCATGCTATTTCCTTCTTGGACATTTTAATAAAAATCTAAACACGAAAGAATTTCATTAAAATGTCAAATATATTTACGTGCATGTTTCATACGAAATAGGTACATAAATTATTTCTTATTTAATTACAGTTTCTTGAATATAGAGTTGACTTGGAATCACAACAAAACAGAACTGAATTGTGTATTTATATTAATATTAATACCGATATTACTAATTAATTATTAATTCACAAGCCTAGGTACTTGCATTTTCATCAGTTTACTTTACTGCAAAGCGAAGTTATTGCTGCCAACATAACAGTTAGAAAATGACTGCCAATTGTAGTATTTGTCAGTACCCGAAATTCGAAACGAAATTGGTAAAAGAAAGTCAACCTGAGAGCTAGAAAATCACTATAATCCACTAGCATATGCAGTAATAGGGAAAAATGGTTAGGTTTCACCCTTTGGGTATGAAGTAAGCTGACCCGGGCTATATACCTTGATATCACGCCAAAAGCACAAAAATCTATATATATTCCGTCCCTGAGCACGAGTTCTACTCTTTCAGGGCCGAGCTAAAGTTTTTCTGTATATATTATATTTTATGTTACAATTATTAGCAAAATAATAAATAAATAAGTATGTAAGTAAAGAAATAAATATAATTTGAACTGGTAGTGGAGATTACGGGAAAACGGCTGGACGGATTTTAATAAATGGCCCCTCATTTTGAAACTTGGAACCCAAATTTTTTCAGAAAAATAATAGTTTTCAATGAAATGTTAATTTTTCTACATCATTTTTCTATTTTACAAAATCCATCTTCGTCAGTTTTGGGAAACAATGGCTTTTCAGACTGAAACAAAACACACACTACAATAAACAATAGGCTATTACACGAAGGCCATGGCTTGCAGGATTGCTGACATATTTAGAGTTCAAATTCAATTGGTTATTAAAAAGTTCAAGACTTAGGCCTACTAAAAATAATTTACAGGTCTGATCCTGTGGTGTGTAATTTTCTGAGTACAGCTATGTAGTGAATATTAAAATCTACAAAACTTGAGGTGGTTTGATGACATCATTACCATTAGAAATGAATTATTATTATAGTTAATGCCATGATGTGACTATTTTTCATTAATTTCATATCGAAAGTGAAACGTTTTGGGGTTATATAAGTAGATGTAGAGAATATCTTAAATTAGATCTTCATTTCTATAATTTACTGATTGGCGGCTATTATATATAGACTATATAAAACAACAAAATGTACGTAAGGTAATAATATTTTTATAGTTATTAATCAAATGGGGTTGGGCCTTTTTCATATACTTAATGGCGGTGTGGTGTAGATATTTATATGCGTCATTCTCTTCAGCGCAAAAATTACAGTTCTAAGGAAAGACCAAAAGATATTAGTTACTGATAAAATAAGAAGCCTGCAAAATTATATAGTCTCCCGATAATTTCAGCAAGATCCCCTAGCGGGATAAAACGATTTTACCCTCTACATTTCAAGCTCTACCTGCAGCAGCTATACCAAAATGCTATGTCTATTGTTCGAAAGCATAGCAACCTGACTTTTTTAACTTTCACCTACAATCCTGAAATAGCTATTGTTTCACTCCCATATGAAAAACTCACTGATCGTCCTGACATTGTTACTTGCGTTTTCGCGTTAAAACTAAAAAACTGAAGATGGATAGATTCAAGAAAAACTATTTGGCATATAAAACATTTAGAGGGGGAATGTTTCATTATTACGAAAGCAAATAACTTTCAAAATATCTGGTATTCTTCATTGAAAATAAATCTGAAAAATTTGTACTGAACGTCTGATGAACTTAGTTTGCAGCATTTGCTGCACAAGCCACTAGCATACTATAATAACGGTACCTAAAAGGTGGTGATATAGTCGTAGATATAGTTCAGCTATAACATTATTTAAAAGGTTCACTTACCTCGACTGCTTTACAATAGCAGGGTTGTAGGACCTAATCCGTAGAAAGGAAGCACGTGCAAACACTTCAACAGCACGAAGGCCACTGTCTTCGCCATTGAACATGTCCACGCCATCTCAGAACAGTGGATATCGTTCCCATGTAGATGTGACTGACACCGACAATGATGAGGTCCATGGGCCATATTGGGGATCGGACCATATTCGGACAAGGTGCAATACCATATAGGAATATCAATGGCAATATTTGTAATCTAAAGACAATGGATATCTAATGATGAATCTTACTTTAGCTATGTACGGCTGATAATGTTGAGTTTTGAAGATTCTGTAATACATGGTTTCCGAGAATGAATGCTAGAGTTTTAATAGTTCACTGTGAACATGTATTATATGCAGACATCGAGATTTTGGACCCGATAGAATAAGTTTACTAAGTCCATACTATAGGCAGCTTTTTCACTGTGTTAGAGGGGGATGGGAGTCGGCAGAAGGAGAGACATGTGTACATGAAACCCAGTTCAGTCCAGTCTGCTGGTGCTGTACAGTGACGTTCCAGAAAAAAGCAACTAATTTATCAAACATTAAAATAAAACTATTGTTAGAGGAGAAAAATTTTATAGAACAAAAAATTAATGTTTACATACATTAAAATAAAAAAAACCTATAATGCGAAATTTTCAAAATAAATTAATATGCATTTCCTTTTGGCTTCTGTCATAAGCACCAGTGCAATACTTACTCAACATGCATAATAATCCTACACAATATACACAACTTATGAAGTACAATGCATGGTACTGTTACAATGTAGCTTACTACAACACATATTCTGAAGGTCTCAAAACTAAACTTTCTTCGGTAGTCGGCAAAACAAAGTTTATATTGGGAGACGCTCCGCTCTACATCACATGAGGTAATGGATTTATTTTATTTTAGTAGGTTATTTTACGACGCTTTATCAACATCTTAGGTTATTTAGCGTCTGAATGAGATGAAGATGATAATGCCAGTGAAATGAGTCTGCGGTCCAGCACCGAAAGTTACCCACCATTTCTTCAAATTGGGTTGAAGGGAAAACCCCGGAAAAAACCTCAACCAGGTAACTTGCCCCGACCGGCAATCGAATTCGGGCCACCTGATTTCCCGGCCAGACGCGCTAACCGTTACTCCACAGGTGTGGATGTGTAATGGATGCAAAACGAAAAAACACTAAGTCACTGAAATCTATTTTCGCTACCCCAGCAGTATCAGTAGACTTCTTCCCTGCTAGCATGTCTTTTATGTCACAGAATATCGCATACATTCTTAGACTAATCACATAGATGCACAGATCAAAACTAGACTACTAGCTATCTCCTGTCCTCTCTTCTGATAAAGTGAACTAGGTGTACGGGACTGTTTTTATTATCAGAACAGTACTTCCTCTCCCTGCCTTATGAGAATCACTGAGTAAATAAAGCACATGGGACGACAGGTAGGTCGCTATACCTTATTTTATTTCAAGGAGTGCAGTTCGGTGTTCAAAGGAGCCACCGAACTGCACTCCTTGAAATAAAGTAACTGTCCCCACCCACTACCGTCCTGCTTTCCAACTTGAAATCGCACTGTTTTCATCTATCGGGTCTAAAGTCTCTAAGCCTGATTATATGTAATGAATTGAAGGTTCTTGTAATTAGTTCAGTAACTCAAACAGTTTGCTTTCACGTCATTGTTGCGTATCCAATAGTCCTGTGTACAGAGTCCTCAGAAGTCCGTTCCACGCCGTGGTCTACAGCTATAGTCCCGTCGCTGTAATTTCCGGCAGCCAATCGCGTTGCAGGTCAGCTACATTTAAGGGGAGAGGATGGTATTTTTTTTTAACTTTTTTCCTATTTGGTGTAAATTATTAATTTTTTGTATGTAGAGAGCTCATAGCTGTGGCAACTCAACCAAATAAAAATATTTTGAAAAAAAAATATATTTGGGGGTCCAAATTTGAAAAAAATATATATACCCAATGCAGGATTGTACTAAAACCGATATATCTAAACCGTTTTTAAAGATAGATTCAAACATTTTTTGCAATGTATTTGCAAACATATGTTCTACAAACTGTCTGCAACAGAATTTTGATATTAGTCCCTACGTTTGTAAAATAAACAATTAAAATTTAGTAACAATTTTCTCATTTCCTTTCTTGCAAACAAACGGACGTATTTTTTAAAATGAAATCAATTAACAAAATTCTGTTACAGAGAAAAGTTCCCTAATAGTCTAAAGAATGTGTGTTCTAAATTTCATGCATGTATCTTTAATAGTTTAGAAATTATATCCATTTTGTCTGGCAATGTAGCAAAAAAATGAAGTTACTGGAAACCGATAAAAGCGTGCTTGTGATTTAAAAATCCATAGCGCAGGAAGTTTAAAAATGACGTCTCAACATCCGATAAGGGCACAAATACCCACAAAATGTTATGCAATGAATTCCACACATATCAAAGGGTATTTAAAAGAAAAAACAATTTTTTGAAAATTTAATTTACTGGAAACAACGATAAAAGTGGGCGAGTAATTTAAAAATCTATAACCCAGGAAGTTTAAAAATGGCGATCCACACATATCACAGAGTATTTTAAAGAACATATATCTTTTTTTAATTTAGTCATTTTTCATCAAAAACACCATCCTCTCCCCTTAAACGTGTGCGTCTTGTGATTCGCTGTTGAAGACGTTATTCAGTTCTTAAGGCTCGATAAATACTTAATATAATCGCCCGCCATTTTGGCTCTTTCGTTAGCGTTCGCAGAAAGCACACGAAGACGTTATTTGCCGCTCAATTATTTGCTGAATTACAGTGCGTTTGATTTATTATCATAGGAGCTACGACATGATAATGTTTAACGGTGTGGCAAATAGATTCCTCGTATGGTAGCTCGGCAACGAAAGAACAAAAATCGCGAACGATACTACCTATCTGAACTTTATAGAGCCGTCACTTCCTAAGACGTAAGCAAAGAGGAGGAGTCACGCCGGGAATAACAGCGTCGCGACTTATAGGTAATCCTAAGTTACAGTCACTGTAACCTAAGTCAACAGTGCACGACGTCTTGCGGAAGAGATTGAAATTACATTCCTATAAAATTCAACTCTTAAATGTAATAAAACCACAGGGTAAGTTGCTTAGGGCCGAATTCGGTGCCAACCTGTTACAAATAAATGATGATGAACAAAAATGTTAATGGTTGTGTTAATTGGCACAATTGTGTAATTTGAGACTCGGAAAATTCACATATGATGCACGAAAACATTCGAGATTCTATTAAGTTCGAAGTTTGGTGCGGCCTAATGCACAACAAGATTTTTGATCCATTCTTTTTCGTTGAAACAAACATCAATTCCATTGCATACATGAACATGCTGCAGAATTTCCTATTTCCTCAAGTCGAGCAAATGGGAGTGGAGTTGCAAATCATCTTTTAACAAGATGGAACACCGTCCCATTTCGCAAACCATGTCCGAGAAGAGTTAAATATTCGATTTCCAGTTCGATGGATTGGCAGAAATGGACCGATTCCATGGCCCGCTAGAAGTTCATATCTTACTCCATTGTACTTCTACATTTTGAACTATGTTAAGAATGAGTTCTACAGTGAAAGAATTGAGAATTTGATCACCTGAAACGAAGAATCACACTAGTAATCACAAGCATTATGCTAGATGTTCTTGTCAGAGTGTGGGCTGAAATTAAATTTCGCTTACACGTCTGTCGTACCGGCAATGATAATATTAGCCTATATTGAAATTTACTAAGTTATTTGGAAACTCTTTGAGTTACTGAACTAATTACAATCGCCTTCAATCCATTACACATAATACATGGTTCATAGTGAACTCGCAAAACCCCACCATTCATTCTCGGAAACCCTTACATGCTCCTACTTTCTCAACTTTTTACAATGACAGACCTCTATACCTACTTTCATCAATCATATGGATATTATGTCGTCCCGTTGAAAGGTTATTGAATAGTCATTAGTAGGACTCGGAAGTTGATGAAATATATTCTTTTTCCTGGGACACATTAGACAACACGAACTAATATAGCCTAGTTTTATTTGCGTTTTTTTTTAATTTTTCGTTCTGCTATTGTCTATTGATCATTTTTTAGGAAATGTTTCACTTTTTGTTGCATTTTTGCTCTTTTCTGCATATGAACGGACATTTTTTACTCTGTAGTCGTAGTCTATACTGTAGATTGCTCACGTAATTTGATTGCGGCTTGCAAGAATTTTCCTCATGGTTGCATCAGTCTTTACTCCTGGTCACGTGTGTTACGTGCTTCCTCCCATTCAAGCAACAGAACAAATACTGCAGCCGTAGTGTCCGCAGTCAGCGTATAGTCTCACACAAGTGAAGACGTAAAATCGCCGAAAGAAAAACAAAGCAGATAAACTTTTTGCGACAGTTAGTGACTGAGTTTGGTGACAGTGCTTTTTCCACAGATGGAAATATACTATTTTCTTTGTATTTTACTATTAAAATCATGGTCATTTTTTAAATTTTAATGTTATACTTTCAGATATTTAACGTCGTTTTACACTAGGTCATTTTCTATGATTTTTAGATCATTAACTTCCGAGCCCTAATCATCGGTCATCACTGATCATCTAAGTCTATAAAAGTGCCCTTTCGCTCGTTCTTTGAAAGTAGAATCAGTAGAATTGGTCACAATACGTAGAGGTTTGATTCCCGGTCGGGTTGAATTTCCTGGTTGAGGTTTTTCAGGGTTTTTCCTCAAACGTAAGGCAAATGCCAGGAAATTCGGGCCACAACATCCCTGAATATCACCGGCCTTATACACCACCGAAATCATATTCATAACAAATCAGTAAAACATATACAGTCGCCATCTAGTTCACAACAATAGAACCAATCTCAACTAAATTACACAGCCTTCGGATTTCAACCAAAGATTAACTCGCGATATGACCGAAGATGTTAAAGCGAGTATAAATAACATCGAGAAAAAAAACGTAGTTTCAATCACCTAAACTGTACTTAAACGACAGTAATAATAATAATAATAATAATAATAATAATAATAATAATAATAATAATAATAATAATAACAATAATAATAATAGGAAAGTTCAGGATAACAGGCAGGGTTTGGAACTGAACGGGTTACATCAGCTTTTTGTCTATGCGGATGACGTGAATATGTTAGGAGAAATACACAAACGATTAGGGAAAACACGGAAATTTTACTTGAAGCAAGTAAAGCGATCGGTTTGGAAGTAAATCCCGAAAAGACAAAGTATATGATTATGTCTCGTGACCAGAATATTGTACGAAATGGAAATATAAAAATTGGAGATTTATCCTTCGAAGAGGTGGAAAAATTCAAATATCTTGGAGCAACAGTAACAAATATAAATGACACTCGGGAGGAAATTAAACGCAGAATAAATATGGGAAATGCGTGTTATTATTCGATTGAGAAGCTCTTATCATCCAGTCTGCTGTCCAAAAATCTGAAAGTTAGAATTTATAAAACAGTTATATTACCGGTTGTCCTGTATGGTTGTGAAACTTGGACTCTCACTTTGAGAGAGGAACAGAGATTAAGCGTGTTTGAGAATAAGGTGCTTAGGAAAATATTTGGGGCTAAGCGGGATGAAGTTACAGGAGAATGGAGAAAGTTACACAACACAGAACTGCACGCATTGTATTCTTCACCTGACATTAAATCCAGACGTTTGAGATGGGCAGGGCATGTAGCACGTATGGGCGAATCCAGAAATGTATATAGAGTGTTAGTTGGGAGACCGGAGGGAAAAAGACCTTTGGGGAGGCCGAGACGTAGATGGGAGGATAATATTAAAATGGATTCGAGGGAGGTGGGATATGATGATAGAGACTGGATTAATCTTGCACAGGATAGGGACCGCTGGCGGGCTTATGTGAGAGCGGCAATGAACCTCCGGGTTCCTTAAAAGCCATTTGTAAGTAAGTAAATATAATGATAATGATAATAATGATAATAATAAGCATAACAGTATTTTTTTTTCATTTTTTATTTATTTTATTGCTAATAAGTTTGAAATGAATACAAGTTAATAAATACAATGAAAGATAAACTAGCTCGTGCTCAGGAGGGGATTCCAATACAGACAAAAATAAAATTAAAATTGAGAGTAAATACAGATTAAATAGTGTTAATAATAATAATACTAATACTAATAATAATAATAATAATAATAATAATAATAATAATAATAATAATAATAATGATAATAATAATAATGATAATAATAATAATAATATTTTGGTGATGCCGATATGTGATAGGCCTATTTGTAAGCAAAAAAAGGTCTTACATTAAACATAAATAATACATTTAATTGACAACATATTTCATGAAATAACTATAGAAATAGTGGCAGGATTAAAGCTTAAACTTGCACCTGAATCTATACATTTTCAGTTTGTCACTAGAATTTTAAGTTTTCCACCAGAATTCTATGCGAGAGAAATATTAGGGTGGCAATCTTTTTTTCAGTTCAGTTCTCAATTTCATTGTGATTGTTGCGGTGCAATAAGATTATTCACGGCCGACAATAAGATTATTATCAAGGCCGTGTAAGAGAAGTGAAGTACGTAAGCATCAAGTCGTCTGTGGATTATTATACATATTAATTTTTTTTAGTGTTGTGTTTCTTCAATATGAATGGAAAACGAAGATTTTCGTTTATTGAAGAAGAAAGAATCGATTTTTTTTTTCGCCAAAACGAATATTTACAGTGTATAACGTTCAAGACAAAGAATGTAGAAACACGGAGAAGAGACAACATTGTTTGAAAGAGTTTGACGAGGAATTAGGACCATCAGGTAAATAAGATTCACATTTTCAAAGCTAACTTAATTTTAATGATTCTGTTAACTCTCTATAATAGAAAGACTTTGATTTTGAACAAATGCAATAAGGTAGCACAATCAAATGGCTAGTATAACTGTAGGTCTACTGATTAAAGCCAACATAACCCCATCAGTGAAGAATATTTTTATTATTTCTTGTTGTCTTTTTACGTATACATACTGCTGATACAACACCAAGAAAACCCTATCTCATACGTGTAGTAATTTAAAACAACAATAACTTCATAAGCTCTCTCTGAACCACGATGATAATAATAATAATAATAATAATAATAATAATAATAATAATAATAATGTTTTATTTTCCTGGCAGAGTTAAGGCCATAAGGCCTTCTCTTCCACTCAACCAGCCTTAATCAATACAATACATATTTAAATTACAAACTACACTTAAAAGGTTCTCCAGCAATATTCTTCAATTTTAACGACTAGTAGACTACATATTTATTTAAATTTAGATAAACCTATAAGGTAAAGTAATAACTTAATTTATGAGCTAATTTAATTCAATCAATTATAATTAATTTAATATTTGGGATAGCTAGTAAAATGATGAAAATTAATTTAATATAAGCTTACTAGAACTATGTTACAGGGAGAAAAAAAAATATATATATAAATCTAAAATATATTTTTATAATGAGAATATTAATGTAATTGCCATTAGAGGTTTTGTAAATCTTTTTAGAGAAATTAATGATGATAATAAGAATGGACAGATGTTAGTTTCATTATAAGTAACAAATATTAATCAGCAATTAATCTGTTAAGTAAGAATTTATGTAATTTTGACCTAAATGAAGTTATTGTCCAACAACCCCTTACATCACTCGGAAGCGAGTTCCAATTTCTAGCAACTGAAACTGTATAAGATGAAGAATATAAAGATGTCTTGTGGTAGGGTATAATGAGTAAATTGTTATGATGAGATCTTGTACTTAGCTGATGATATGCGGATAAATTTTGAAAACGAGAAGCCAAATAGATTGGGGTAGCGGTGAGCAGAATTTGAAATAAGAGAACAAGAGATTGCAGGGCTCGTCGATCTCTTAGCCTTAGCCAAGACAGAGTTTGGAAAGACGGGGAAACATGATCATACTTACGAATATTGCAAATATAACGGACACACGCATTATGCATACGTTGTAGCCTGCTGCTCAAATTTGCATTGAGGTTACTTAATATAACATCGCAGTAGTCAAAGTGTGGCATCATGAGTGTTTATACTAGGATTAATTTTAATTTATCGGGAAGAAAGTGCTTCAGTCGCTTTAATGAGTGAATAATAGAAAATATTTTTTTGGAAGTGTGATTCACTTGTTCATTCCATTCCAGGTGACAATCCATACAAATACCAAGGTTCTTCACAGTCGAACTGTATGGAATAGTAGTATTATTTACAATTATCGGTGGCAAATTTTGTTTGTCACACTTCGATCTTTGATGTTCTATTAAGATTGCCTGCGATTTACTTGCATTTAAATTAAGTCTGTGCGTTTTCGACCATATGGATATTGAATTCAAGTCATCATTAACTTTAGTTATAGCGTCATTTATGTTATTAGGTCGAGTATGCAGATAGATTTGTATGTCGTCAGCATAAATAATAGGTATCCTACAAACAAAACTCAGCTCGCGGCGCGCATGCTATGCCCCTCTTACCTCCCACCCCTCCTGCAGTAGGCGTGAGAGCATGCTGGGAACGGGAGCATACGTCATCTGCGCGAGACAGTCACGCCCGCTGGTTTCTGCGCACTGAGTTTTCCATGTTGGATGCCTGTAGCAAACGTGAGATGTACTCTTTTTTCAGAATGATGTTTATGATCTGAATTATCTGTTAATTCGTTCACGAAAAAGAACGACAAAGTATCCAATTTTAGCTCAATTTCTTCACTTTCATGAACATTGTCAACTACTGTTAAGGCATCAGCATAAATATGGATTTTTCAATACAGTTTTAAGT
This sequence comes from Periplaneta americana, assembly GCF_040183065.1. Classification (NCBI taxonomy): domain Eukaryota; kingdom Metazoa; phylum Arthropoda; class Insecta; order Blattodea; family Blattidae; genus Periplaneta; species Periplaneta americana. Next base: position 155,160,822 of record NC_091123.1, read on the forward strand.
TTTCTAGAATAGCATAACTGAAAACTGAACTTAGAAAATCTTAACTTACCACATCCATTCAGTTTTAAGTTGTAGTTCAGTTTGATATTGAAAAAAAGCGAAGTTTTAACACCGAAATCACCCATTCTGTTTCACTATAAAAATACGGTCACTCTTACTTACAAATAGCTTTTAGAGAACCCGGAGGTTCATTGCCGCCCTCACATAAGCCAGCCATCGGTCCCTATTCTGTGCAAGATTAATCCAGTCCCTACTAACATATTCCACCTCCCTCATATCCATTTTAATATTATCTTCCCCTCTACGTCTTGTCTCCTCAAACATCTTTTCCTCTTCAGCCTCCCAACTAACACACTATGTCCATTTCGGGATTCGCCCATACGTGCTACATGCCCTGCCCATCTCAAACGTCTGGATTTGTTCCTAATAATTACGTCAGGTGAAGAATACAATGCGTGCAGTTCTGCGTTGTGTAACTTCCTCCATTCTCCTGTAACTTCATCCCTCTTAGCCCCAAATATTTTTCTAAGCACCTTATTCTCAAACACCCTTAATCTCTGTTCCTCTCGCGATGTGAGAGTCCAAGTTTTACAACCATACAGAACAACCAATAATATAACTGTTTTATAAATTATAATTTTCAGTTTTTTTGAGAACAGACTGGATGATAAAAGCTTCTCAATCGAATAATAACAGGCATTTCCCATATTTATTCTGCGTTTAATTTCCTCCCGAGTGTCATTTATATATCTGTGGTGTTTGGGTAAAGGGAGATAAGTCATAAAAATGAGTTCGGAGATAAATGAAAATTAAACTTGGAACCATTATTACAAATAATTTTCTACACAAATAAAACACATCAACTGCTAGTATTCTTTGATTTTTGCACACCCACTTGTACAATTTAACTTGTATGTTCATCTGGGGAACAAAATTCCACCTGGACAAAAAAATGACTTATACCCCTTTACCCTAACACCACAGATATATTTGTTACTGTTGCTCCAAGATAATTTGAATTTTTCCACTTTTTTAAACTATAAATTTCTAATTTTTATATTCTGGTCACGCGACATAATCATATACTTTGTTGAATCTTTCGTACACTACTTTTAACACTTGCATATATATAATTGATTAAATGGCGATCTTACTCGTGTTAATTGTGTAAGCATGTGTGTAACATTGGACAGACAGGCAGATAATTCCAAACTCGATACAAAGAACACGTTAAAGCAATAACCAGAGGACACAATACATCTACATATGCCGAACACGTAACTAATGCCAACCGCACATACAATAACATAAATACAGACATGGAAATCCTACACATACAACCCAAAAACCAAAAACTCAACACACTAGAACAATATGAAATATACAGACACACCAAAACACACCCTAATCAAATACTCAACACACAGATCAATTTCAGAACACACACACTATTTGACACCACATTTCAACATTTTTCAACAATCGAAAGCATCCACACAACAGGCAGCGAAGTTCGAGATGACGCCGAGATCTAGTGGGCTCTGAGGATGGTGTGAAGAAACACCGAAACAGCTGTAAGCCGCACATGCTTACACAATTAACACGAGTAAGATCGCCATTTAATCAATCTATATTAATAATAAACCTGTAGCCAAAAATTTTCTGGTAATTTTCGATTTTGCAAAAATAATTGATGTTAACATGTATAATTAACCATCCTGAAACCGAAGATCGCTTTTTTTGAAATTTTTGTTTGTCTGTCTGTCTGTCTGTCTGTCTGGATGTTTGTTACCTTTTCACGCGATAATGGCTGACTCGATTTATATGAAAATTGGAATATAAATTAAGTTCGTTGTAACTTAGATTTTAGGCTATATGGCATTCAAAACACTTTATTTAAAAGGGGGGTTATAAGGGGGCCTGAATTAAATAAATCGACATATCTCGCTTATTATTGATTATCATGAAAAATATTACATAACAAAAGTTTCTTTAAAACTAATTTCCGATAAGTTTTACTCTATACAAAATTTTGATAGGACTGATATTTAATTAAATAAATGAGTTTTAAAATTACAATAACAACGCCATCTAAGGTGCTGTACTGAAATAAAAACAAATGACTTCGTCTATAAGGGGCCTAGGACAACAACAATCGAAAGCTATTAAACATAGCCTAAGAGAATGTTTCTGTGTTTGTATGAAGTAATATCGGAAGCTAATTAATTGTTTAATTATTATTTCACCATTGGATAGTGTAGTTTCTCTAGATGGACATAATTCTACAATGTTATTACAGTAACTTCTGAAACATATAGCAAGTAATACTGGGTGTTCAGTTCAAAATGTGTCTTGGCTCGCTGTATGCCGTCATGTGGCTAGCTGATGAGCCTAGAGAATTCAATCTTCCTACACTTCCGCAGCTCAGGTGTATAATCTAAGAGGCAGAGAAGTTGGCTAGCAAGTACGGCGTTCATTCTGAAGAGTACGTGCCGATACGTACGGTAACGCCGGTAGTGGCAGGAATGTGAACTGTTTGGAAATACGTACTGTCGGGATATGGGGAGAGGGTTAAGACGATTACTTACGTATTTGTTGACATTAACTTCGACGGTCAACATGGACACGGAGCATTTGATTTGTGTTGTGGAATGTTACCGTACGCAACCGATGATAACAAATACCCTGCGTACGACTTGCCGGCGCAAAACACAGTTCGAAAGAGGTTATGGTAGCACAGAGACCGTACAGACCGCCATCTGTTGCTACGACGTTCAAGTTATACCGTACACGTTCTCAAGTTCAGATTGAAGAACGCCTTAAATAATAGGCAACTTCTCTAACATATAAGCTGAAATTCGCTTCAAATCAGTGACCCAACAACAGTGACGTCATGACACACTTTGAAATGAACACCCAGTA
>NC_091123.1:159821243-159995323 GCF_040183065.1 Periplaneta americana
AATAACAATACTTACTTACTGACTGGCTTTTAAGGAACCCGGAGGTTCATTGCCGCCCTCACATAAGCCCGCCATTGGTCCCTATCCTCAGCAAAATTAATCCATTCTCTATCATCATATCCCACCTCTCTCAAATCCATTTTAATATTATCTTCCCATCTACGTCTCGGCCTCCCTAAAGGTCTTTTTCCCTCCGGCCTCCCAACTAACACTCTATATGCATTTCTGGATTCGCCCATACGTGCTACATGCCTTGCCCATTTCAAACGTCTGGATTTAATGTTCCTAATTATGTCACGTGAAGAATACAATGCGTGCAGTTCTGTGTTGTGTAACTTTCTCCATTCTCCTGTAACTTCATCCCTCTTAGCCCCAAATATTTTACTAAGCACCTTACTCTCAAACACCCTTAATCTCTGTTCCTCTCTCAAAGTGAGAGTCCAAGTTTCACAACCATAAAGAACAACCGGTAATATAACTGTTTTATAAATTCTAACTTTCAGATTTTTCGACAGCAGACTGGATGATAAAAGTTTCTCAACCAAATAATAACACGCATTTCCCATATTTATTCTGTGTTTAATTTCTTCCCGAGTATCATTTATATTTGTTACTGTTGCTCCCAGATATTTGAACTTCTCCACCTCTTCAAAAGATAAATTTCCAGTTTTTATATTTCCATTTCGTACAATATTCTCATCACGGAGACATAATCATATACTTTGTCTTTTCGGGATTTACTTCCAAACCTATCTCTTTACTTGCTTCCAGTAAAATTCCCGTGTTTTCCCTAATCGTTTGTAGATTTTCTCCTAACGTGAATATCACGTCATCCGCATAGACAAGCAGCTGATGTAACCCCTTCAATTCCAAACCCTCTCTGTTATCCTGGACTTTCCTAATGGCATACTCTAGAGCAAAGTTAAAAAGTAAAGGTGATAGTGCATCTCCTTGCTTTAGCCCACAGTGAATTGGAAACGCATCTGACAGAAACTGACCTATACGAACTCTGCTGAATGTTTCACTGAGACACATTTAATAATAATAATAATAATAATAATAATAATAATAATAATAATAGTAATAGTAATAACAATAATAGTAATAATAATAATAACAATAATGTAATTGTCTAGAATACGTATTATCCCATGAAAAACGCATACATAACAAAATTTCAGCATTCATTTTTAAGAATAACATAACAATGACATAGACTGTTTAAACATAAAATCTTCAAAGAGTATACTCTTGCAATTCTAATATAGCCTATGACAGCTGATTCTGTCACAGAGGTCAAGGATATTTATAAGTAAAATTGCACAACACACTTCATAAGGTTATAAGGGAAATGCAAATATTCTAAATGAATTAAAAAGTAATTTCAGTTTTAGATACGGCAAAATAATGATGGTGCCACTGGGTTACGTGTTAATTTCATATAAAAATGAGAAAATCTTCGGCCGAGTATATAAGAAACGAAGGTATTGGGGCGGTTTATGTGAGTTTGTAACTTTCGCAGTGATCACATCGTGTCTTTAGAGTGGTGTGCTACAATTTTGAGATTATTTTCAATTATTAGTTAAATGCATTTTTTCTGGCACGTGTTGTGCGTAGCGGGATAGAAGATTCGCCGTTATTTATAGTATATTGTTATTCTTAATAATTTAGAGTAAAGGTTGGTAATATTGTGATGCTAATAATATTATAATAGTTATTTTTGAGAATTTTTTTACTGAGCGAGAGGAAGATCGGTTTTTGGGGCCAACATATTAAGGGAATGTAATTGGGTAAGTTTCTGCATAAAACCGGTCCTTCTCTCGCTCAGTAAAATTGTAAAAATTTTTCAAAAAGAACTATCATAATATTATTAGTATAACAATATTACCAACCTTTACCCTATTTGTAAAGTTTTTTTCACTGTTAGATTTTTAGTATCTCATTCCTTGAGTTCTTTTACTGAAACTTACATAAAATTTTATTGTTATAATTATTAAGTTAGTATTACTGTTATTATAATATTATATCAATATTAATATTTGTATTGATTATATTTCGATTTTTTTGTATATTTTTACTCAGATCCTAAACTTTATATTAATACTTCTATTTGTATTTATACTTGTACTTCTACTATTATTTTGTATTTCATTTCTTTTGATTCGTTGTAGATACTTTATTGACTTCAGTTTCGTGTTTGCATTTATATTTGTATCTCTGGTGGTGTCGAAGAGAAGACCTTACCGGCTTAACTTCACCGGTATTTAAATAATAAGTTTTTCCACAACACAAAGTAAGGAAACAGCGAATTAATTCATAAAAAGAAAATTAAAAATTTTTTGTTATGATGAAGACTGGGTATCCTGGATTTTACAACCTATGCTGATGTTCTATATGAAATCAGTCATCAATAGTGAACTCAACAGTTAAGTTCGATTGTAATCATGGACTGAATTTCTACTAGTGGTTTTCAATCATATACAGTCTCATGCTACGTCCACGGGCCCGAAAAAAATTTACGCCCCTCGCTATCTAGCATAAGCAAATCTTAGACATACTGTGTAGCAAACTATAAAAAAGTGGCACGAAACAACAATTAAACAAATATTATGCCACTATCTAAAGCAGACATCTTCGAAGTAAAAAAAAAAATGGAAAATTTACTTCGAGCTAGATTTCTTCCTTTTCTCAAAATTTTTCCGTCCCTACGAGTTTTCCATTCGTAATGGCTTTCCCAAAACACGCTATAAAATGTTTCATATAAAACAATTTTTATCTCGAAAAGAAAACAAAAACGACCTAAATTGTATTAAACCTTTTTTGTTTGAAAAATCTCAAAGAATAACCCCCTACATTAATGGCATTATTACGGTTTACTTTGTGTAATCATATGCTATAAGATTTAATTTTTGTCTGTTGTCATGTAAAAGTTCTACGTTGTCTCAGATGGGAATTCAGTGTTCTAACGATTTCATATCAGAACTATTTAAGTTATAAAAGCCAAAAAATAGATGAGTAATCTTCTGCAAACGTTATGATGAATCCACACAAATAGAACAGTCGTTAATAAACCCTTTGGAGTAATTCACAAAGATCGCTTTCACAAATTCATTGCGTTATTTCACTAACATGCATTGTGATAATTTAAATAGATCCTCGCTTACCACATAGTTATTGTGTATCCTAGCGACTGGAACTGTCGACACTTTTCACACGAGAAACAGATGCCGGCGTCGCGGCGCTTGCCTTGTTGATCATCACCCGGACAACGTGCAACTGTTGATTGAGACGCCAGCGGGCACGCAGCAGACTCTTCCCTCCCTTTTGGTCTTGCGCACTTCGTCTACGTGTGATCAAAGCCATATCTCACACTCCGAGCTTCCAGTCCTCCAAAATGTATACAGACCTCCACGACATAAAACAGTAGGCCTACGTTTGTACGATTAGGTCAATGGTAAGGCAACCAGATCTAATTCCGATAGTGACGAGGTCAGAGGGTGGCCAGGGAGGGATCATTCCTCTTTCTGATGAAGGTTTCAGGTGTATCTAAACTATTTTACTTAATTTGTATTAACATGTTCGGTTTTCCGATAAGTTACTAATTAAAATTAGTAAACCTTTTGCAAATCAAGATTTCAGGTATAACTCCCTGTAAAGTTGATTTGAATAATTTTGAGGGAAAAATTGTTCCGGAGCCGGGTATCGAACCCGGGACCTTTGGTTTAACGTACCAACGCTCTACCACTGAGCTACTCGGGAACTCTAACCGACGCCGATCAAATTTTTCCCTCTATATCCACAGACCTCAAAGTGGGCTGACAACCGTCAAGCAACCAACTTCGAGTGCACACTAACTCCGTGTGACTTAAATTGTGGCTTTCTGTTAACGAACAGTGACGTGTATTATGCAAATCAAGAGTTAGTGTGCACTCGAAGTTGGTTGCTTGACGGTTGTCAGCCCACTTTGAGGTCTGTGGATATAGAGGGAAAAATTGGATCGGCGTCGGTTAGAGTTAGAGTTCCCGAGTAGCTCAGTGGTAGAGCGTTGGTACGTTAAACCAAAGGTCCCGGGTTCGATACCCGGCTCCGGAACAATTTTTCCCTCAAAATTATTTAGTAAACCTTTTATTTATTCGTCTATAACCTATCATTTCAAATACATCTAAACTAGTGGCTTGTGCAGCAAATGCTGCAAATTAAGTTCGTTAGACGTTCAAATAAACATTTTTCAGATTTATTTTCAGTGAAGAATACCAGACATTCTGAAAATTATTTGTTTCCATAATAATGAAAGATTCTCTCTCTCTCTCTCGAGCCAATACTGAAGAGAACCATGCATATAAATATCTACACCACACCGCCATTAAATATATGAAAAATACCCAACCCCACTTGATTAATAACTATAAAAATATTTGATTTGTAATAATACTGTATTATTATCTTACATAAGTTTTATAGCTTTCAGTAACATATACTATATACAGTATATACTATATAGCCGCCACTCAGTAAAATATAGAAATCAAAATCTAATTTAAGTTAATCTCTAAATCTACTTATATAACCCCAAAACGTTTCACTTTCATATCATCAATATAGCATTAATATGTATAATTAATGAAAAATAGTCACATCACGGCATTAACTACGATAATATTTCATTTCTAATAGTAATGATCTCATCAAACCACCTCAAGTTTTGTAGTTTTTAATATCCAATGCACAGCTGTACCCAGAAAATTACACATCACAGAATCAAACCTGTAAATTATTTTTAGTAAGTTAAGTTTTTAATAACCAATTTAATATGAGCTCTAAATATGTCCGCATTCTTGCAGATCATGGCCTTCGTGTAATATTGTTTACTGTAGTGTGTCTTTTGTTTTATTCTGAAATGCAACACGGCCGACTTGATGCTCGCTTCGCTTCTTCTGAATGCAATTAGCTAGTTCTCAAAACTGACGACAGATGGATTTTGGAAAATAGGAAAATTATGTAGGAAAATTGACATTTCACTGAAAACTACTATTTTTCCGAAAAACTTTGGGTTCCAAGTTTCAAAATGAGGGGCCATTTATTAAAATCCGTTCAGCTGTTTTCCCGTAATTTCCATTACCAGTTCAAATTATATATATAGATATTAGACATATTTTGGATTCAACTTCACAAAATCATCTTCAGGTCATTATGATAACATTTATGAAAACGTTTGATTATAATCAGTATATGATGCATGACATTTTGTTATGAGTTGTGCGTAATATTATAAACTTCTAATGTTTTAAGGTTTATATAGGTTATAGATCTAAAATTCCCCTTACAAACTTCTAAGACTTGTTAAGGGGACTGAGTAGATAATTTTTTGAATTGGAACCCATGTCCGGAAACGTACCGTTTCCGTGCTACAGCCGTTTGAAAACATGTTTTTAACGCGACCACTTTTACAAGTAATTTATTATATTATGAGGCGTGACCCAGTACATCACTTGTTTTACAATTCAACTCACTACTAACCAAAGAAACAAAATGGAAACTGAATCATTTGTCACAAACACTTTTGTTTACAGTTCAACTTAAACTGTTTTTGTCCTTTTCAAATGATGATTAACATTCAAATCCACTACAAATGCGGTTCGATGTGGCGATTACCAACTTCGTTGCACGCATTGTACCTACGAATGATGTTTTGGTAAACGCGCTCTATCACACCTGATGTATCTGCAATCTCTCCTGCAGCGACCACAACTCGTGCCACCAGATCTTCTGCTATCTCTACATGAGTCTCATAAACCAAACTCTTCATACGACCCCAGAGGAAAAAGTCCAAAGGAGTCAAATCCGTGATCGTGGAGGCCATCGAGGATCTGACGTAAGCACCCGTCATCATGTAACGCTGCAGGTGGACGAACGGCTGTAGCACGGAAACGGTACGTTTCCGGACATGGGTTCCAATTCAAAATATTATCTACTCAGTCCCCTTAACAAGTCCTAGAAGTTTGTAAGGGGAATTTTAGAGCACCCTGTATAAGGATTCGTATGATGTGATGTTCTTGTGGATATAAACACATACATATATACATACGCACACGCATGCATGCATGCATGCATACATACATACATACATACATACATACATACATACATACATACATACATACATACATACATACATACATACATACATACATACATACATACATACATACATACATACATACATACATACATACATACATACATACATACATACGTACAAATAACAATAAATTGTCTTATGCATTCATAAAAGAGCAGAACAATGTATCTATAAATACAAACTGGAGAAGTACATTTCCTGTTTAATGGTTTAAATTACATGTTTAAAAACAAAATGTATAGACAAAGTCAGTTAAATTACAAAGAGATTGTACAATCAAAAAATTCATCAAGGTTATAAAATGGATTTAAAATTAACCAACTAGAGGTGTAAAATTTGAGAGCAGCTCTGCTTAAATTAAAAATATGTGATGGAAATTTATTTGCAACCTTCAATGACATTTGACAAAAGTTTTTTCGGGATTTGGCAAGTCTACATGTTATGATATTAAAATTATTTCCTTGTCTTGTATCATAGAAATGAATATAATTTCTTAATGTTAAAGTTGGAAGATTATGTTTAACATACAAAATTAACTCTAGAATATATAAATTGATTAAAGTCATGATTTTGTTTTTCACAAATAATGGTTTACAATGTTCATTAAAAGCTGCATTTGATATAATTCTTATGGCCCTTTTTTGAAGCAATAGGACCCTATTTATAAAAGCACTGTTGCCCCATAGCAGTATTCCATAGGTAAGAGTGTTTTGAAAGTAAGCAAAATAAGTATCACGAGTATAGTTTTCAGGTACAACAGTTTGTAATCTCTTAAGGAGAAACAAAGTTCTTGAAAGTTTAGTAGAAATACGATCAGTATGACTTTCCCATGTCAACTTGGAATCAACAGTAATTTCTAACATATTAAACTGACTTTGTTAATGATCGATCTTCTTAAGAGTAAAAATCATATGTTCAGTTTTAGCTGAATTCAACAAAAATCCATTTGTATTAAATCAAACTTCGGCATCTCTTAAATTATGTTAAGCAAAGCTTTTCAAATAGTTAATATCACTATAAAAAAAGTAGTAGCATCCGCGTACAGAACAGTATCAGCATTCATATTACAGGCTACGTCATTAGTAGCTAGCAAAAACAATATCGGACCCAATACGGAGCCCTGAGGAATTCCATAATAATAATCCATAACATCAGATTTTTTACCATTAAACGAAACACTTTGCTTGCGATCTGATAAGTAGGTTTCAAAAATCATCATCTCACTTAACAGTGCATCATCTCTTAAGGAGAAACAAAGTTCTTGAAATTTAGTAGAAATGTGATCAATATGACTTTCCCATCTCAACTTGGAATCAACAATAATTTCTAACATATTAAACTGACTTTGTTCATGATCGTTCTTCTTAAGAGTAAAAATCATATGTTCAGTTTTAGCTGAATTCAACAAAAATCCATTTGTATTAAATCAAACTTCGGCATCTCTTAAATTATGTTAAGCAAAGCTTTTCAAATAGTTAATATCACTATAAAAAAAGTAGTAGCATCCGCGTACAGAACAGTATCAGCATTCATATTACAGGCTACGTCATTAGTAGCTAGCAAAAACAATATCGGACCCAATACGGAGGCCTGAGGAATTCCATAATAATAATCCATAACATCAGATTTTTTACCATTAAACGAAACACTTTGCTTGCGATCTGATAAGTAGGTTTCAAAAATCATCATCTCACTTAACAGTGCATCATCTCTTAAGGAGAAACAAAGTTCTTGAAATTTAGTAGGAATGTGATCAATATGACTTTCCCATCTCAACTTGGAATCAACAATAATTTCTAACATATTAAACTGACTTTGTTCATGATCGTTCTTCTTAAGAGTAAAAATCACACGTTCAGTTTTAGCTGGGTTCAACAAAAATCTATTTGTATTAAACCAAACTTCAGCATCTCTTAAATTATGTTGGGCAAAGCTTTTCAAATAGTTAATATCACTATAAAAAAAGTAGTAGCATCCGCGTACAGAACAGTATCAGCATTTATATTACAGGCTACGTCATTAGTAGCTAGCAAAAACAATATCGGACCCAATACGGAGGCCTGAGGAATTCCATAATAATAATCCATAACATCAGATTTTTTACCATTAAACGAAACACTTTGCTTGCGATCTGATAAGTAGGTTTCAAAAATCATCATCTCACTTAACAGTGCATCATCTCTTAAGGAGAAACAAAGTTCTTGAAATTTAGTAGAAATGTGATCAATATGACTTTCCCATCTCAACTTGGAATCAACAATAATTTCTAACATATTAAACTGACTTTGTTCATGATCGTTCTTCTTAAGAGTAAAAATCACACGTTCAGTTTTAGCTGGGTTCAACAAAAATCTATTTGTATTAAACCAAACTTCAGCATCTCTTAAATTATGTTGGGCAAAGCTTTTCAAATAGTTAATATCACTATAAAAAAAGTAGTAGCATCCGCGTACAGAACAGTATCAGCATTCATATTACAGGCTACGTCATTAGTAGCTAGCAAAAACAATATCGGACCCAATACGGAGGCCTGAGGAATTCCATAATAATAATCCATAACATCAGATTTTTTACCATTAAACGAAACACTTTGCTTGCGATCTGATAAGTAGGTTTCAAAAATCATCATCTCACTTAACAGTGCATCACCTCCAAATACGGAAAGTTATTGCCATAGTAGGGTATACTGATTATGAGTTTTAAAAGCTCTATAAAACGAGTTCATCAAATTATACCAATCGTCTGAAGAACTGCCGGAACTGAATGTGAAGTTTACTCTAAATTGATGAATTAAATGGAGCAGAGATTTCTGTATCAACTCTTATAATGTGTATAAAACTGGCTCGCTTTGAGAGGAACAATAAACCAGGTTAAGGGGGAGGATGGTATTTTTTTTAACTTTTTTCCTATTTGGTGTAAATTATTAATTTTTTGTATGTAGAGAGCTCATAGCTGTGGCAACTCAACCAAATAAAAATATTTTGAAAAAAAAAATCATTTGGGGGCCCAAATCTGAAAAAATATACCCAATGCAGGATTGTACTAAAACCGATATATCTAAACCGTTTTTAAAGATAGATTCAAACAGTTTTTGGCAATGTAATTGCAAAAGTATGCTCTACAAACTGTCTGTAACAGAATTTTGATATTAGCCCTACGTTTGTAAAATAAACAATTAAAACTTAGTAACAATTTTCTGATTTCCTTTCTTGGAAACAAACGGACGTATTTTTAAAATGAAATCAATTAACAAAATTCTGTTATAGAGAACAGTTCCCAATAGTCTAAAGAATGTGTCTTCTAAATTTCATGCATGTATCTTTAATAGTCCAGATATTATATCCATTTTGTCTGGCAATGTAGCAAAAAAATGAAGTTACTGGAAACCGATAAAAGCGGGCGTGTGATTTAAAAATCCATAGCGCAAGAAGTTTAAAAATGACGTCTCAACATCCGATAAGGGCACAAATGCCCACAAAAAGTTATGCAATGCATTCCACACATATCAAAGGGTATTTTAAAGAAAAAAAAAATTGAAAATTTAATTTACCGGAAACAACAATAAAAGTGGGCGAGTGATTTAAAAATCCATAACGCAGGAAGTTTAAAAATGGCGATCCACACATATCACAGAGTATTTTAAAGAATTTTTTTTTTAATTTAGTCATTTTTCATCAAAAATACCATCCTCTCCCCTTAAATTCGGAGGCACGATTCAGCTAGGACAGCTGTTGTGAGACTTGAAAATTCTGTAACTGTATCGTGAGTTGGAATTTTGCTCGAGGCTTGGACACGTGATCATGTTTGTGTTGCCGATCCTGTTGTGCGTAGTTGTTATTTCATCCCAATCGGTCATGTACCAGATAAAGCTATGCATGGGCGTGCAGCAGGAAGTGAACAAGCGCCTCTGATATAATTGTGGACTGGGTATTAACGTCATCAAGTTTATTAAAAAAAATATTAAAGATACTAACAATAGGATTATTTTCATTTTAAGCAAAATGTAGTTATTGTTCAAAGTATCTGTTACGCAATGTTATATTTATATTGAGGGAGTTTGAGAATTTTGTTTGCAGTTTCCATTCCAATGAGAACTAGAACAATGTTAGACATAATATGTAGCGTATGCTAATTTACTAACCAAACAATAGACATATAAACCACTGAGTAAGTTTATATCGTGTTTATTATTTTTTATGCTCGACCATGCCGAAATGTAGTAATTATACACCTGGTAACAGACCTTTAATGCATGTCATTAAAGTACACCTACTCATTAAAGGTCAGGTCTTTCAGCCAATGACGACTCAGGTTACAACTGTTCAGCCAATGACAGGTCAGCTTTCTACCGTTATAAAACCGCAAGTGTCGATTATTCTCGGATATGCAATCGAAAGAGAATTAGCGAAAAGTCACGGAGGCTGGAAATCCAATACTGTCGCAGAAGGCTATGTTCTGTTACTATAATAATTAGCGTTAATTGTAAATAATATTAAAATAAATTAAATTTGTCATCTCGTTTTTCAATGTCTAATTTAATTTTAATTTTATCTCTGTAGGTTCTTATGGCCTAGCAAGGTCAATGTGAACATCTGTTCCTCGGAAAAAATCAATACTTTCGCACATCTCACAACATACGGGACATTGGCCAAGGTCAGATACAAAGAAAATTAATAATATCAAGTTAGAAATATGGTCGAGCATAAAAAGTCGTATGGAACTCGCCTATAATGGTAATTAAGAAGCTCGTATGAAAATTATGAAACTCTCTTGCGCTCGTTTCATAAATATCCATACTCGCTTCTTAATTACCTTCATTATAGGCTCGTTGCATAATGTACTATTATCAACAGTAATCTCACTAGAGGTTTTGATTTATCTAGAGGAAAGCAAAACTCGAGTGGAATTTAATTGACTATTACACGATTAGAAGAACGTATATAAAGATTAGAAGAAATGAAGTACTTTAATACTATAAAATATTAATTGACTTACTGAAATTCTATTTCACTAATGTTAGCTTCACCAAAACGTTTGAACGGAGCCGCCATTTTCAGTTGACTATCTATGCGGTAAAGAAATGACGATCGCAAATCATGTTTTATAGTACCGTAAAGGATTTGCAATTTGAATTATGTTGGCAAACAAAGAAACAAATGGTAAGGAGATGATAAAATCAGAAGAAAGTTTATAAGAATTATAAGAACTAAAGTACTCCAATACTATAAAATAGATATTAATTGGCTTAATAAAATTCTATTTCACTAATGTTGCCTTCACCAAAAGTTTGGATGGAGCCGCCATTTTCAGTCGACTATCTATGTAAAGAATTTACACTTTCAAATGTTCACAAACAAAAAACAAATGCTAGGGAAATGATAAAAACATAGAGTAAGTATATTTTATACTAACTCTATGGATAAAAACAAACAAATGCTAGGAAAGTGATAAAATTGTAGGATAAACAGCCATTATTGGTTCTTTCGTAACGTTTTATTGGTCAAAAATAGTATGACATAGTAAAAGTGTAATAGTCGTTATAATAAGTGACAGTTTCCTTAGTTGAATAATCTTTTATATGCTATTTCATTCAAAAATGTCGAATCAAAACTTACTATACATCTATGATATAATTTTCACAAAACTGCATTCAACCGAAACTTCTAGTTCCTTAGCTATAGCTCAATTATGTAGATACTTTAAATAACGGATCCTGTTAAAAAGTAGTCTATATATATCAATTCAAGAGAGCAGTGTATTATGATTAATAAGTAATTGAAAGAATTTTAGTTTTCTTCTTTAAATGTGCAGAAATTCGAGCCGAACAAATGTAACATTTTTATACATGTATTTTCAGAACGAAAAGTTAGATTTCTTCAGATCAAATTTCTGCACATTTAAAGTGCAAAAATAAAATTCTTTCAGTCATATTATCATAATACACTGATCTCTTAAATTCACTGAGCATATTGGGAATTACATCAATGGCTTTCCCAAAACACGCAATGAAATGTTTCATATCAAATAATTTTTATTTCGAAAAGGATATGGGTTAATATCTAAATTGACGTGTTTCTTGTTGGAATTAAATTTAATTGAAATAAATAGTTATTTAGACTAGGAAATTTATGAAATGAAAGCCCTTTCTACTAAAAATGTATTAAATATAAGCTTTTAAGATAATATACAGCAACTTTAGAAATGTTAGATTGCTTCAAAATTTTGATAAATAATATTTTTGCCTCACCTGCAAGCTCATTTCTTTTAGTTTTAAAAATATATAACTTGTACTCATTATCTCAATAATTTCATAATTATTCGGACATTTATAATATAAGCGCATTATATCTTACGTCATTTTCAGTGTCTGTTTTCTGCTATTTCACTTTTGCCGACATTTATTATCCTTCCGACGGACCAAAAAAAAACTAGACTTCAAATGGGGCTAAAGACTTCATTGAGGTACCAAATTAAAGTTTAAACGTGTGTCTACGTTGTAAACTAAAATTTTTATTTTCAATCGTTTGTAATTTGTAATTATTTTATCCCAAAAATATACAAATATACATATATTCTGAAGTGCTTATATAATGTGGCATATTTTTTTAATTGTTTAAGATAAGTAAATAATTTTTAGTTTTTAACATTCTCGAGTCCACACCTGTGGAGTAACGGTTAGTGCGTCTGACTGCGAAACCAGGTGGCCCGGGTTCGAATCCCGATCGAGGCAAGTTACCTGGTTGAGTTTTTTACGGTGTTTTCCTTCAACCCAATACGAGAAAATGCTGGGTAACTTTCGGTGCTGGACCTCGGACTCATTTCACTGGCATTATCACCTTCATTTCATTCAGGCTCTAAATAGCTTGAGACGTTGATACAGCGTGGTAAAAAACATTTTCTATATAGGGTGATTTAAACCTCTGCGACAAACTCTGAGCGATTATAGATCTAACAATAAGGAACTCTTTTTGTTAAACAACTTACGTCCTTTGACGCGTCGTTTCGAAGTTACCGTTGAAAATGTTTTTGCGCTGGCGTATGTCAATGTATGCGAATGTGTGCACCCCTGTTTGTTTGTTGAGATGTTTGTAAGAGACGAGAAGGGTTGTTGTTGTTGTTATTTACATTTAATATTCAATACCTTTTCCTTTCAGTTCAGTCTATCTAATCATCAATTGAGAATGGAAGTCTACACTTTTCCCAAGTTAAGGCTGGTTCACAATAAACCGGGAACGAGAGCCAGAATGAAAGCGAGAAGCAGAGGACGTCAATATGAAAATTTTTGATTCACAATAAACCGAGAACGTAGACGACTATGCATATCGATATGTATGTCAATAACGATATGTAAAGTCGATATTACGCATTCTGATGTTATTTGTGTATAATTGACCAATGGAGTTCTCTCATGAGTACAAGGCAGCCAACATAAACACAGGTTAACCAACTTCGAAATTTCAATTGAAACATTTCATTAAGTACGGTACTATAAATATGCCCATGCATCTTTATTATCACAACCTATTTTAAGTCTACCATAACGTAAAATAATTAGAGAAGAAACATTTGTAATAGAACAAAAATGAACACAACAGTAGTTATTGAATTGAAGCGTGAATATGTAGTGTGTAATACAACCAATACAGTAATAAAATATGATTCGCTTACGATCGGTATTCAAAGATGCAGCTATTGAAAGCCACATATTCTCCGTCATTTTCTCATCTTTATACGAGGCGCGCCGCTTATCGTAAATGTGAGGATTTCAATATTAGAATCTCATCAAATAAAACTGACTCCATGATGCACAGCACAGAACAAAATAATGCATAGGCCATGTCACGGTCTCCTTGCTACAAAATATACGACGACAAAATAGCTTTTAGATGGCAACAGAATGAATCTAGTGGGCTGTGATCGGAAACGTGAACGCCAAAGTTGAAACTTGGCCAACTCTCCGTTCCCGATCCCGGGCTCCGGGAAGCTTTTCGTTAATTGTGAATGCTCACATTTAAATGTATACATTTTAACAATTTTACAGTTTTCGTTTTCGTTCCGATTCTCGTTTCCAGTTTATTGTGAACCAGCCTTTAGCCGACATGGTAATGTGTTACGGGGAGGCTCGCGGAAACGGAAGAAGAGCTCTCCACATGTACCAACAACAGTTTCAAAACAGAAATCACCCTCACCACACAATGTTTGCTCGACTTTATCAGCGCCTTCGAGATGATGGGCCTCTTAGTCCCCGGCGCATTGATGGAAGACCGCGAAGACATCCATTCTCAATTGATGATTACACTGAACTGAAAGGAAAAGGTATTGAACATTAAACGTAAACAAACAACAACCACTCTTCACGTCTGTTACAAACATCTTAACAAACAAACAGGGATGCACACGTTCGCATACATTGATATACGCCCGCGCAAGGACATTTTCAACGGTAACTTCGAAACGACGCGTCAAAAGACATAGGCTGTTTAGATCTATCACCCCTCAGAGTTTGTCGCAGAGGTTTTGAATCACCCTGTATGTAGGGGATCATTCTGGCAAAATAAGTTTTACCCTAGGTCAATTTATGATGGAATTAGGTCAGTCCAAAGCTTTATTTCTTTTTTCAAAAGAAAAATAATTTCTTTTAGCCCCCAAATTCGATTTTCAAGTTTGAATTATATAAATTGCTTAGTTTACTCCCAATCATTTACGCCATTCACGTTTGTTAAGCACTATTACCATACCAAATTTGTCCCCGATTAAAATATACGGCACCGAAATTCCGTTCAGTGAATCAGTAAATAATCTAGGTATTTATATGGATAAAAGTTTAGGTATTTATATGGATAAAAGTTTAAATTTGAACATTCAAGTTGCAGAAACCTGCAAAAAAGTATTCTCATTAATCCACTCGTTTAGGCGTTTGAAGAATTTTCTACCCTTTTCCATGATAAAAATGTTAGTGCAAACACTCGTGATGCCCCACTTCGATTACTGTGATATTCTGCTTACAGTCCTAAGCGTTACTTCGTTACGTGTTCATAATATGTGCGTCCGTTTCGTCTGCAATATTCGCCGGGCTGATCACGTAACACCATCCCTTGAAATGTTGTCCTGGCTCCGTCTAGAAGATCGTAGGAAAATCCACTGTCTTTCCCTTCTCTTTCACATATTGCATTTCTCCACTCCTGTCTATCTTGCGTCTCGTTTTCAAAATTTATCCACCCATAATAACCTAGAAACACTATCACAACACTCCTCAACATTATCTATTCCCTCCCACCGAACATCCTCATATTCATCTTATTTCACTGTGGCTGTTCCTCGGCTTTGGAATTCCCTACCGAGTAATGTCAGGGACTGTCAGACATCAAACCAATTTAAGAATAAGAATATTTTTCTAACAATTCTTGTTAACAATAATAGCTGTTTCAGGTTTCTCAATGTTTAATGGTTTTATATATATATATCACAGAATAAACATTTAAATTATCTCATTATTATTATTATTACTATTTTTATTATTATTATTATTATTATTATTATTATTATTATTATTATTATTATTACTATTTCTTACCAATGTTTATTATTGTCACACAAACATTACTTATCCAACCATCATTTTTTACTTTCATGTTGTTTTATGGTTTAGATATTAATGTAATAACTATGTAAACAATTGTATTCAATTAGAATTAGAGTCTGGCTGGGCGGAAGAGAAGGCCTATTGGCCTTAGCTCTGCCAGATTAAGTAAATAAATTATTATTATTATTATTATTATTATTATTATTATTATTATTATTATTATTATTATTATTATTATTATTATTATTAAGAATCATGTCCCCGAAGTTTGAAAGATATTAAGGAAAAATGTGGATTTTTATCCTGAGTCGATATATAGGCACCTTAAGTCACTCGAACAGTGCTACGTCTAACATTTCACCTCTAGCTACGTGCTTGCTGTCGTGACACACAGAGTCTGTTACATTGTCACAATGTGGGTATAACGGAACAGTGTACCGAGCAATTGAATTAATTTTAACTAGAAACTCTCAGCACGAGTTTATCTCAGTGTGTCAGGAAGAGAGACTACAATAACAAGCTGTTCGAAGCTTCTCTCTGATAATCCTTTAGTGTGCGATATTCAGAATTTAACACTTGAGTTTAAAAACCAAGTAATGATAACACACATAGTGACAGCTATTAGCATTTCGTCCTTCGATAGTGCTTTCTCAGAGCTGTAGTAATGATATTACGTTGTATATTCTCTGTTTATTCCTTCTATTTACATATATCATATTTTTGTTCCTAAAATTTTGCTTGTAAAAGCGAATTTTACTTTTGTTCCTACTTTCGGAAAATTTAGAGTAGCACTATGAAACTAATGACTATTTCTCACACACTAACTTTCGTCTTACTTTATCATCAGGGCCCGAATTTTTTAATCTTCCAAGTCTTTGTTCATCAAGGTAAAAGTGAGAATTCTAAATGAGGCAGTATAACAATTGAAGAGCTTCAAATACTTGGGGTGTACTATAAACAGTAACATGAGCTGCTGTCAGGAAGTCAAAAGAAGGATAGCAATGGCAAAGGAAGCTTTTAATAGAAAAAGAAGCATCTTCTGCGGACTTCTGGAAAAATAACGAAGGAAGAGTTTTGTGAAGTACTTTGTGTGGAGTGTGGCATTGTATGCGGCAGAAATATGGACTTTACGACGAAGTGAAAAGAAGCGACTAGAAGCATTTGAAATGTGGATATGAAGAAGAATGGAGTGTGTGAAATGGACAGACAGAATAATAAACGAAGCTGTGTTGGAAAGAGTGGGTGAAGAAAGAATGATGCTGAAACTGATCAGAAAGAGAAAAAAAGAATTGGTTAGGTCACTGGCTCAGAAAAAACTGGCTACTGAAGGATGCATTGGAAGGAATAGAGAACGGGAGAAAAGTTCGTGACCGAAGACGATATCAGATGATAGACGATATTAAGAGGAAGGCAGAAAATAATAAGATTGGAGAATGGTGCGTGGATAAGCTTCAGGGCTTCTACCGCGTTGTCTTGGTGTTATTGGCTGACGTTTCGACCGCTGTGTTGTGGCCATCTTCAGAGCAGTTGTTGGATAATGAAATAGTCTGCCAGTACTTATATATATAGTAGTCTCGATGGGGGGAGTACTTGCTGTGATAGGTCGTAGGTTCTCCTTCTGGCATCTGATTGTTCCTACGTGGTCCAATCCGGTTGAGGTCTGTATGAAGGGGAGTATTCATATTAAATACTGACCTTGATACCGTGCCCGTTGTCCGGATGAAGGGGGTTCATACAGACCTCAACCGGATTGGACAACGTAGGACCAATCAGATGCCAGAAGGAGAACCTACGACCTATCACAGCAAGTACTCCCCCCCCATCGAGACTACTATATATATAAGTACTGGCAGACTATTTCCTTATCCAACAACTGCTCTGAAGATGGCCACAACACAGCGGTCGAAACGTCGGCCAATAACACCAAGACAACGCGGTAGAAGCCCTGAAACTTATCCACACACCATGTACACCAGCCGCGGAAGCCTACGCGAACACTTAAGATTGGAGAATGCTGGATTTGCAGTGAAAGTACTGTCCTTGGACAGAAAACTATAAATGAATGAATACAAGACTTTAAGGTTTTTGTGATAAGGTTTGGGGATAATACTTATATCATTAAACTTTTCGTTTTCCCTATTTTAATGAGGTTTATATATTGACTTCTTACAAAAGCGTTCCTTCTCAGAAAACCAAATATCAGAAATACATATGGAGCCTAATATATTCGACTGCTCGTGTTCTTTGCAATAAGATTTCAGTAGACAACTACAGTAAAGCCCAAATGTTCTGGGTGGAACGTCTCGTCAACATATTTTATATGAAGAAAAAAATGTTTCGCAACAGAACAAGAGACTATTGGAGCGTAATTCATAGAAGCCAATGCTGCTGTTTCTAGGGTTAATTTAATTTTCTTGAAAACTTGTCTCCCTGTAGTACTGAACAAATGTCCTTCATGTCCTCCAAGTCAGGATTACTTTGAATAACTTTATTCACTAGGCCTATAGCTTTGAGGCACATGCAACTCTCACATTGCCTATGCTATCCAGAGCAACTTTCACTGGCAGGGTTGCGCTTTCCAAGTAGAGAATAGTTTCTGGTAAATAACCAAGATTTGATTTAATATATGCATGGAAAGTAACAACAGTAGGAGCCCCGAGCCATTTCTTGGTATTGGTGATACACGAAGCTTCTGTATCATCCAAATCATGTCTTTGATCTCCATTCTCAAATTCCGTAAGTCCTATTTTTATAGTGACATGACGTACAAGTGATTGTAGTGTTTCTCAAGGCTCTGTGCTAGGATCCTTCTTGTTTTTATTAATGAAAGTGTTTCTCAAGGTTCTGTGCTAGGATCCTTCTTGTTTTTATTAATGAATAATTATTTATCTTGTAATATTAGTTGTCAATCTATACTTTTCGCTTATGATACTGCTGTGTATAATACTAATTCCGACATGAATATCTGATTTCTTTACTGATGCCAATAAATGTTTTCGGGCTAATAGTTTATACTTAAATGGCAATAAACTAGAAATAATTTCATTTACATTGAAAAATAATTTTTAAGATATGGTTGAGACTCAGATAAAATTACTAGGAATTATTTATTAACGACACCAAACTGATTGGAACCACATACCTATTGATATATTGAAGGTTAGCTAGAGTGATTTAAATGATTACACCTCTGTATCAGCTATTATTAGTTACCCTACAAAGCATAATTATACCTTGTGTAATCCTGTGTCAGATTCACAAAATCTAAAAACTGGTACAAATAGATCGACATTTTCTTATGTAATAGGTTACCGCAAGAATCATTCAACGATAGTTTTTATTTTAATTTTAAGAATCAGTGCATAAATGGCTTATCGATAAATAATCCAATTTAATCTGTAACTTAATTTTTACAGCTAGGGTGTATTAATGTGTTTTAATCCATGCTGTATTTTATTATAATTTATAAAACAGTTATATTACCTGTTGTTCTTTATGGTTGTGAAACTTGGACACTCACTTTGAGAGAGAAACAGAGATTAAGGGTGTTTGAGAATAAGGTTCTTAGGAAAATATTTGGGGCTAAGAGGGATGAAGTTACAGGAGAATGGAGAAAGTTACACAACGCAGAGCTGCACGCATTGTATTCTTCACCTGACATAATTAGGAACATTAAATCCAGACGTTTGAGATGGGCAGGGCATGTGGCACGTATGGGCGAATCCAGAAATGCATATAGAGTGTTAGTTGGGAGACCGGCGGGAAAAAGACCTTTAGGGAGGCCGAGATGTAAATGGGAAGATAATATTAAAATGGATTTGAGGGAGGTGGGATATGATGGTAGAGACTGGATTAAGCTTGCTCAGGATAGGGACCAATGGCGGGCTTATGTGAGGGCGGCAATGAACCTCCGGGTTCCTTAAAAGCCAGTAAGTATAGTATATAGTATTTTATTATACGAGTAATTATTGTTGACCATGTCTGTAGTAACCGGTTGCTTACAAGGCACTGTATAATATTAAAATAATAATAATAATAATAATAATAATAATAATAATAATAATACCCCCATTTATCCATCATATTTGCATCAATTTCCGTATAGGATAATTTATCGCCGACCGATATTCCATTTTATAAATATTGCATTTTTTATCTCATATCATTTCTTTAAATTCACAACATAGAATCAGAACGATGAAAGAGTACGATGAAAGAGTAATGGAACGGAGAAAAATTCTCTCCGGCGCCGGGATTTGAACCCGGGTTTTCAGCTCTACGTGCTGATGCTTTATCCACTAAGCCACACCGGATACCACCCCGGCGTCGGACAGAATTGTCTCTAATTAAGTTCCAACTCTTGGGTTCCCTCTAGTGGCCGCCCTCTGCACTACGTCATAGATGTCTATAAAAGTAGGACTGAAGTCCACACATGTGCTGAGGTGCACTCGTTATGAGTGACTAGTTGGCCGGGATCCGACGGAATAAGCGCCGTCTTAAATCACGAAGTGATTTACGCATATCATATACATTATTTTAATGTACCGAAGTACATATGATATTTCCATGCAGATATTCTGCGTCATCATACGATGAGGGCGGCCACTAGACGGAACCCAAGAGTTGGAACTTGATTAGAGACAATTCTGTCCGACGCCGGGGTGGTATCCGGTGTGGCTTAGTGGATAAAGCATCAGCACGTAGAGCTGAAAACCCGGGTTCAAATCCCGGCGCTGGAGAGAATTTTTCTCCGTTCCATTACTCTTTCATCGTATGATGACGCAGAATATCTGCATGGAAATATCATATGTACTTCGGTACATTAAAATAATATATAGAATCAGAAACTTTTAATCACCAAAAATTAAGTGATTATTTATCAAACAACATACTATTTTCTACGGTAACCGCTTACAGTTTTGTTTCTAACGATGTTCTAATGCTAACAATATATGAATAGCCCTTAGTAAGCATATATACGTAGCACAACACGCCTGTTTTTTACGAAAGTCACATTAACTCTGGGGTTTGGTGGTTATCTTAATTTCAGAAGGTTTCTTTATCAGCTCTTTCCGGTAACAAGGCTAGAATCTGTAAATCTTCGTCTTCTGTTGGCCTCAGTAATTACTGTGTGCTTGGAACACTTCAGCTTTTTAAAAATTGAAAGTAAAAGTGAAGAAATAAGCTAGATGTGATCCCTCGTTGTGAGGTAGTGAGCTTAACTTGAAACGTGGAACTGAAAGGCCTCTAAGGATGAGTTTCGTCTTGCAGCTGCGGAACCGGGTAATGGGCTTACAGGCGCATCAGCCACTGAGGTTAATTGAGTCTGTAATAAGTGAACTAGTTGCAGTACAGTCGAGGTTTCTACAAACGGTCACTTAGAGTGGAATTCTACTTTCGCAGTAAGATTCTTATCAAAATGCTCTCAGCTCTTAAAGAGACAATTAAATAAGCTAAAATTGTAGGATACACTGAAGTGAAATAATGACATTTTTTCATAAAATATATATATATATTTTTTTTTGTTT
Source organism: Periplaneta americana (assembly GCF_040183065.1). Taxonomy (NCBI): domain Eukaryota; kingdom Metazoa; phylum Arthropoda; class Insecta; order Blattodea; family Blattidae; genus Periplaneta; species Periplaneta americana. The sequence goes on from NC_091123.1 coordinate 159,842,494, forward strand.
TTATTCTCCGAAAAATACCTCTTTGCATATAGATACTACTTGCATATTTCAGACATTTTCACACCTTAGAACATTTGTTTTGGCAGCCATTTTTAAAGATGTCCTCACTTCAAATCCCCTGAAGTCAACTCCATTTTTCTCGTTTTATTTCTTGCTCTTTTGTCCATTTTCATAATCTACCTCCTTCCACGAATTTTGAGCTAGTTGCATGAAATTTTTCTACGCCTTCCTCATTCAATACTGTTTGAAGTTTGCATGTACAGTATCTAAAGAGTAAGTAAGTATAGTAAGAAAAGTATATTCTATTATCCATGTGCTAAAGAGGGTAAATGTTCATCTTCCCTCTTGCTTAAAAAAAGTCCCTTGTGCAGACACTTGTATTCCCTATTTCGACTATGCTGACATTTTACTGACTGACCTTTCCAGCGACAACAAAACGAAACTTCAACGTGCTCATAATTTGTGTGTATGTTTTGTAAGCAATGTTCGTAAGTATGATCATATTACCCCATCCCTGGAAGCAATAGGTTGGCTTAAACTAGATAAGAAAAGAAATTTACATTCACTTCTCCTTCTCTTCGAAATCTTGAACTCTTCTATTCCTTCGTACCTGTCGTCTCGCTTCACTTACCTCTCTTCCCACCACAATCTGAACACACGCTCTCGTCATGAAACAATACTAACAATACCATCCCATCGCACCTCCTCATACTCATCCTCTTTCACAATAGCCCTGCCAAGACTCTGGAATTCGTTACCTGCTAGCATCAGGGACTGTCGAAATAAAATTGAATTCAAACGCAAACTTACTAGGCACTTGGTCAGTAATTGATTTCTTATAAATAGTTTCCTTAATCTATCACAAAATATTTCAATATCCAGTAATTTCATTACGATACAATTTTGTTATTCTAGGTTTAATTTGTAATTCAGTAAATATAAAGTATTCTTTGTTTTTCTATGATAAATTATCTAGCTTTAGTTAGTCAGGCAATCTTTTCGTACTTTGATTTTTATTGTAATTGTAATTGTAAATTTAATACTAATTGTAATTTTATTTGTAATTGTAATTGTAAATTTAATACTAATTGTAATTTTATTCTTCTTATTATACTTGGAATCTCCTGGTAGAGGGGCAGAGAAGGCCTGACGGCCTTAACTCTACCAGGTTAAATAAATAAATACTAAATACTAATACTAAACAATTTTTAGAAGTCGCCGGCGTAGCTCAGGTTGTACGGTTATTGTTTGTCTATTATTCTAGAGTTTCGTTCGGGTAGGCGAATCCCGCTCGGACCGATAACCTGGTTGCGCTTTTCCGAGGTTTTCCCAAACCGTAAGGCGAAAGTCAGGTAATATATGACGAATCAACTCGCCAAGTACCATCATCAATTCCATCGACGCTAAATAACCCAGTAGTTGATACAGTGTCGTTAAATAACCAAGTGAAAATAAATAAATACATAATAATTTTTAGAGAAAACTAATAAGCACACTTAAAATTTAGATGACGGTTATTATTAATGACAATATGTTGAACATAATAATAAAATTTAAATTTAAAATATTTCTTATAAGAGGGTATGAAAGGAAATTGAGATAATTTTTCATGAAACACTTTTAAAAGTTAACAAAATATTTACCAATTGAGATGAAAATATATAGCGTATAACTGTGTATGTGCCAAATAATGTGTGTAGATCCAATATCCTTGATTTGAGCATTTATTTTACATGTAATTTATGTTTTAAAATACACTTGAATTACATGGTAAATGATGTATATAGAAAATTAGGATTTATAATCAGAAATACAAAAGAATTTAAAAATATAAATACTATTAATACTCTATATAAAACTGTAGTTAGAAGTAAACTAGAATATGCGTCTATATAATATGGTCACCTCAGTTCCAGTCCCATCAGATGCAAATAGAAAGAATACAGAAAATATATTTACGTTAGGCCTACATATATTTCTAAAAACATCACGTATCGTCTTATGGAAAGCAAATTTCATATAATCATTTACTTTTTCATTTAATTATAAAACTTTAAAATCTAGACGATTAATAAATAGCCAAATTTTACTTATAAGACTGTTCACGATATACTGAATAACTGTGATTTTCTTAAATTCCTTCAGTTCAATATAAAAAGAACAGAATTACGCCATAGGCAACCTTTTATTATCTTTCAACCAATGTGATACCGTGGAAACCAAAGGATGAAGCTGTAAAATATCTTGGAGTGCACTTAGATCGCCGTCTATCATGGAAACATCACATTAACAACAAACTTAAATTGGCCTACTCAAGACTCGCTAAATTATATCCGCTCCTGAACAAGAAATCATCTTTAAAGCTACAAAATTGCATGCTACTTTACACATCTCTATTACGACCTCTACTGCTTTATGCCTGTCCTGTCTTGGGAGGAGCTGCAATAAGTGAAATTAAACACATCCAGTCATTTCAAAATAAAGTCCTACGAATTTCACTCGATTCTCCTTGGTTTTCCGTAACAGCCAACTACACAGAGAAACTGGTATTGACACAATCAAACAGTTTATTCATTCACAAGCTAAGAAGTTCTATAACAACCTAGAAAATGTTCCAGGCGCCATCCACTATTCTCTCGGAAGGAAGTCCACATTTCCCACCAGAATCAAGAGCCGACTTCCAATGGACCTCATATTATAATCAAAATTTATCATCACACCAACCTACGTAAATAATTATTTATTAACAATTATTTTTGTTCATTGAGGAGCCCAATCTAGGCTGCCCTCAATTCAGTGTCATATATATATATATATATATATATATATATATATATATATATATATATATATATTTTAGAAATGATCTGTATAGCGCTAAATGCGCTGATCGATCAATAAATTGTTTAAAAAAAGCTTTTATTATTCAAATTCCTAGAACTGTCTTCTTCAAGAACTCTCCGTTATATGTAATATTACAACTGTCTGTCTTTAAACTGTGATTCTCAATTAGATTTCAGTTTATGAATTTAAAAATTTTAGAAACACACATTCTCTTTATACACTATAAGAAAGCCTTTGACAAGGTATGTGGAACAAAATTATTGGAAATATTAGACAATAAAGGAGTACCAACACATTTAATAAATGTAATTAGAAATTTATATGTAAAAACTAAAATCAGGATAAATAATCGATAACCTATAATAATTTCAAAAGGTATTAGACAAGGTTGCCCAATGTCAACCAGTCTTTTTAATTTATACATTGATGACATGATTACATTATGGAAACAACAAACAGTAGGAGGAATTAACCTGGGGTCAAGAATAGTAAAGGCAATGGTCTTCGCAGACGACCAGATACTGATAGCGAAAAGTGAAGGGGAACTTCAAAGGATGACACACAAATTAAATTTAATATCAAAAGCATATAGCATGGAAATTTCAATTGATAAAACTAAAGTTATGGCATTTAAAGGTAGAGGAAAGTGCCCTAAACCGGACTCCTCCCCCTAAAATGGACCCCCGGTCTCCTGGCTCTGCATTCTCTTGAACTCTAGCAGAACTAAGTGTAAATAGTAGTTCAGGCTTCTACCACTCTGTAGCGGAGCACACACATCGCCCGCTTCACTTGTTGCTTATCAGTCCGCAATTACGTGTTTTGACAGTGGAAAAAGTTTTTACATTGTACTACATTTTTCGTTATTTCTCCTAGATATTGGCAGGTAAGCCATTCGATCTATATATATTCTTAAATGGTAAGGTTTAAGGCTACTGCTTGTCATTAAACCGTTTAATTTAGATGTTTGGTTAAACATCTATTCAGTTAACAAAATGTTGGCTATAGTATCGTAAACCGGACCCTCTTTAGTTGCCTAAACCGGACCCCTTATTTTTTCATTTTAAAGTCTACCTGTATTTGTACACACTCTTATTCTATTGGAATTCTGTTCCAAATTTCAAGTGAATAATGGAGAAGGAAGGAACAATCTTTGCAGCGTACCATGCAGGGTGCATCCAAATGAACTTCTTCACTCAGTGGTTTTGACAATTCATCGAGTTTGCCAATCTTAAAAAGGAAAAACCTGTGCTGTTGCTCTTGAATGGCCACTTTAGCCACACACAGAATACTTATCTGATCAAGTTGGCAAAAACAAATCATGTTACCATTGTGTCGCTGCCACCTCACTCTTCACACAAACTACAACCTTTGGAGAAAACTTTCATGGTCCCCTCAAAGTTCGCTACAGCAAGGAAATCAGACAGTGGTTAGGGCACAATGAACGTACTGTCAGTGCTTTTGGTGTAATGGACCTGTTTGGCAAAGCCTACATTAGATGCCAAACAGCTCAAATAGCAATCAATGGATTTAAAGCAACCCTTGAGCAAGAAGCTGTTTTCAGATGCCGAATACATTGAAGAGGCAAACAAAAACGAGATTTCTCTTTCTATGAATCTGTGTTAAAGAAACGAACAGCAGAAAATCAGAGCTTTCCAGATAACGGAGAAGACTGATGTGAACGAACCACAAGTTATTGTAGAGTTTGACACAAATCAACCATCAACATCTTCGGCAGGTCAGGGTGTTCCTCTGTCATCAGCTACACTTTAGGATCCTCAGGGTTCCACATCTTCTAAGACAAGCCCGCTTGACATCACTCCCATTCCAAAAGTAAAAAAAGAGGTTCTCGAATAGGGGGCGAAATATCTGCAGTTCTACGATCATCACATCTACGTCTTATGAAGCCAAATTGGTGGAAGCTAAAGAAGCAATGGAAGCTGAATAACAAGCACGGAATCGTGCTCAAGGACGCAAAAGCAATCGCGGCCAGGGACGTGGTTCAGAAGTACAGCCTTCAAGAAAAGGGAAAGAGCTCGTGAAAAAGCGTCTAAATTTTGTGAAAAATGTGAGAATCAAGCACTAAATATGAAAACAACGTGACCTCTTGACCTCTGGAATATATAAATTGGATCTTTTCTCGGGAGTTTCCCCATCCAAAGATGATGTTTGGCATGTGTGTTTTGTGACAGAAAATTTTTAAAAACTAAAACCTGTAATTGTAATATTATACTTATACTTTGAAACTAGACTACGTTTTCTCTTATTTAATACCTTTTTCCAAATTTGTTTAGTGTTATTTTGATTATTTTTACAAGGGGTCCGATTTCGGCAACTGTTTTTCAAATCGCCAAATTGCTTTTAAAACATAATGTTTTACTGTTTTATATTTTTTTAATTAAAAACTAAATGGGGGTCCGGTTTTGGGCACTTTCCTCTACTCATTCGGTCCGGTCCAAAATAATTATAGAAAATAAAAGCATAGAACAAGTGTCAATATTTAATTTCCTAGGATGCGAAATAACATTTGGGTCTGAAATAGACATTAATAAAAAACTAAATAAATTTAATTATATAACGGCAACCATAAAGAGAACACTAAAAAATAAAACTAGAAAAGACTCAATAATAAAACTGTATAAAGCAATGGCCATTCCCACTATAACTTATGGATCTGAAACATGGACATTGACTGCAGAAAAAAAAAGAAGAATACAGGCAGCTGAAGTGAAATTTCTCAGACCTATAGTAGGATACACAAGACTGGATAAAAAACCAAACAATTAAATAAAACAAGAGTTAAAAATAGAAGAATTAAATAAAACAATAACAGAATATAGAACCAATTGGAAACAACACTTGGAAAGAATGTCAGTAAACAGGATACCCCAAGCATCATACAACTACAGACCCCAAGGACGTAGAAACCCAGGACGACCAAAGAAGAGATGGACACAACAAGATTTTTGATCCGGAACAGGCTAAAACGGCCTAAACCGTGAAGGAGAGGAAGAAGAAGAATTTAAAAATGTCATACAATTTTAAAAAGAACCATATTTCCTTACGTATTTAAATTATGAATAAGTGCATTATAATGTCTTTCGTCTAATTTTGAAATAATTCTGCATTATTGTATTGACATTTGGCACTAATATTAACTGCAATATTATTTTCTAGCATCTATTGGCCTATCTATCCTTCTTTCTTTCGTTTGTGTTGCTTGTTTTCTTTTTTCACTATTACGTATTTTGTATATCAACTGTGCTAATGTAAGCCACTATAATTGGAAGCTTGCTTCTGTTGGTGGTGAAGTTTAAATAAATAAATAAATAAAATAAGTAAATACATAAATAAATAAAAAATAAATACATAAAGAAATAAATATTTTAAATTTTTAAATTTCACTTCAGTGTATCCGTAAGGTACAAAATTATACACATATCTGAATGGTTAATATAGACTATTTTAAATTGGAATCGAAATCAGGAAAATGTCGGGTTTAGTGCATTTCGTCACAGTTAACATCGTCAGCGGTATGACTCGCCATGGATAACTGATGACTAGGCACCGGATGTTTATGTAATATCAAGGTGTGAAATATGTACATATTTATGTAAGAAAAATAAGCTGAATATGTACCAAAATATGTAAAATAATGAAAATATTTAATATCAATATCTGGCAGATATAGGATAGGTAAGACTCTCCAGTTGTGATTTCATAGAGCACCCAACTTTTTTACCGCACACTTGACACATTACTATTTTTCCATCGGTAGTGAAAGCTTCGTCCATTACAATCCATGATTTTATTTTTGTCGTTAGGGTTGAAGATACAGGGGCCATTTTAGTTAGTTAAAAGCAGTAGATAAACTCATTTGCACTTTATACTGTAAGTAGGGGAATATGGGGCAGGACGGAGTATAGCCTCTATCTTCCGAACAAGTAGTGCAATCTACCGAATTTTTTTAGAACTTCGTCAACTCATGTAAATACATCATCACACAACACTTACTGCCATTCCTTGCATCTGTTGTATGTTATTCGATTGCTGCATCATATTATATCATTCATTTGCAACTTTAAAGTGTTCTCTTGTCACACGTAAGTAGAAACGAGATTTATTTAGATAATCTATTTTAATGTCATACAGTATTATAAAGTGCTTACCTGGCTTTTAATTCCGAAACTTTCTTAAATTTCGTGCGTTATTTTTCCTGCCAATACCTCGTAACTTAGAAATTGTGACTATGGGGCAAAACGGGGCGGGGCATAACAGGGCAGTACGTCCTGCCCCACGTCATATTTAATTAAATTTCACTTCCTGTAATGGGTTGTTCGTTCTGATGTTTGTCAGAAGAAGGTTGGATTAGATGCGTATCATGTCTGAAATGGGTCACAATTGTTGCGCAGGAGTAGATAGTGAAGACGAGGATGCCACGCACATTTGCGTATTTTGCGAATTACTTTTTCTCAAGTAAACTTGTAAAATGTTGTAGTATTTACACTTTCAGTATATAATTTTTGTCACTTTTGCCATTTAATTATTAAAAAAATAGATACCCCATTTTGCCCCATACGTGGGGCAGAACGGAGCAAAACACACATTTCGAAAAACTAATTTATTTTAAGGTTATAATGACCAGATTTCACTCGAAGTACATATTTGTTTACTTGTTTACAGTGTAATAAAATCATATATGTCATAAAACCCATACATTTACATTATTTGATACCAAATAAATACATTCAAACATTAACTACCCCGTCCTGCCTCATGTTCCCCTACTAAAACTAGAGAACTGAGTGAAATGAATGACACAACAGTACTGCAAGCACTGTTTCGCTGTACTGGATTAGGAGAAAATAAGAGGAGATGTGGGACATGTGCATTTTAGCTGTTCCCTGTAAGAAACAAAGTACCTACTAAAACCTCAAACTATAGGCATTTACAAACTATTGTTTGAAAAGTGGCATTCCTGTCTCATTCAGAAGGGTAGGATTATTCCAGCCGAGAACCATACTTAATAATTGCTCGGAAAATCCCATTTCCTTATAGGTCTACTAAATTTAAAGTAAAGAGGTCAAGCAATAACCTGAAAACCTATTTACTTTAATCTTTCAACATCTTTCCAGTTTGTTCCTTTACTTCAGCTTCTTTTCAAAAGTCGGCTACTTTATTGCGGCTAATGGCACGGGTTTTCCCTGGAAGGATTAGGAAGAGGATGAGTAAGGTTGCAAATTGCATGGGAACGGCTTGTTAAGACATATGCAGAACAATATGGTTGGAGACAAATCATGTCTTCCTCGTCCCACTTCACCGCATGAAGGCAACGCTACTTTCTGAGGAATTTTTACAATACAAGGTAGTTGTATAAGAAAGTTTGTCCTTTGTTAACTCATATTTATAGTGGGCGGTATGGATGAGTGCCTCTTTTACTTCCTGGAACTAAGAATGTTATGTTTCGTCCCGAAATATGTCTTTTCTTGCGTAGGTAAAAAGGCTTTTTAAATCTGTATATTTCAAATTGTAAACTTCCCCAGCAGAAGTTTTTTTTTTTTCCTTTTAGAGAAGTAAAAATGAATAAAACCCCTAAATATGTAGATTTATGTAATACCAAGCCATAATATGTAATGTGGGGCAAATATGTAAAAATATGTACTATCAAATTTTAATATATTAACGATAATTACAAGATTCGCAAAGATTTGTTATTTATATACGGTTAGGTGGAAAGGAATATAATATGTAATTACACAAAAATCCGATCCCTACTGATGACACGTTGCGACTAGTCACGTCGTATATTTTGTCACAGGTCGTAACTCGACAGCCTGTTAAACTAATAACTCTTCTCCTCTCGCTATTAACTTAACCCTAAACAGTCATTTTCTTCTTATTGATCTTAAAAATGTCCACCATCTGTTCATTCCACACTTACCGTTCCTTTCAGAATTCTAATCTTGCTAACTAAATTTATATATAGCCTAATTCCGTCATTATAAATCACATCTAGGCCTAACTCGTTCTACTCTACAGGATACTATTCTGTTAATCATTATTACTTTATCAAAATAACGTTCTTAAATTTTAACTGACTATCCTAATTAAAATCCCTATACTAACATTCCTATTTAAAACTCTTAACACTTCACTCGGTTATGCTCATTGGGATCTTATTTTCTACCTAATATAGCCTACGTCATTATAATAACCGTGTTAAATCTTGACATGAGTATCTAGTTCACTTTAGTACTACTATTACTACTGCTGCTACTACTACTACTGCAAGTATTGCAGGTTCATTAGAGTGAAACTTCGTCCACTACTGAATAAACCTCGTCATGGCCGTCTCTTGTTTTAAATTGGGAATAAACCGTAACTTGGTTTGGCTGCCACTGAACATATTGACTTTAATTATGTTACTGATTCCTCAAAAATTGAATTAGAGATATCCATAACATAATAAAAAATTCTCTTTGTACGCTGCAGCACATTGATAATCCAATTTCTAACTCCAAAATTTTCAAGGTATTTTGACTTAAAAGCTTCAGCTGTGTAACGGTTGACGATTAACTGAATAACATCATGTCAATTTGTTAAAAGTGAGGGGAAAATTGTGTGCAACAGCCATGTTCCTGATTCAGTCTATGATCTACATTCATTAAAAAAATACAGTTACAAATGTATTATTAAATTTCATATGCTGATATGAGCTCGTAGAGTTATAAGGTGTAATATTATGTTACTGAGAGTGACAGTATTGTTGTCCTAGGAAGTTCAAATATTTTAGATCTGTGGTTCTGAACCCGGGAACCACAGAGCAATGAGTGGGGACCGCGAATAAAAAGTATAATTTCATTTATTATTATTTACGGTCCTTCTTCTCAATTTTATTTATGTATGTTTTCGTTTGTTTAAGATATTTTATTTATTCTCGTACCTTTGTATCTTCTGTCCACGTATTGTGCTTAACTATAATTGGCCTCTGGCTGTTGTTCAACACACAAATATTAATATTAAATAATAATTAAACAAATTATTATTATTATTATTCTAATTGAATTTGGTATTCCCAAGAAACTAGGTCGACTAATTAAAATGTGTCTTAGTGAAACTTACAGCAGAGTCCGTATAGGCCAGTTACTATCTGATGCTTTTCCAATTCACTGCAGGGAGATGCACTATCACCTTTACTTTTTTACTTTGCTCTAGAATATGCCATTAGGAAAGTACAGGATAACACTCAGAGTTTGGAATTGAACGGGTTACATCAGCTTCTTGTCTATGCAGATGACGTGAATATGTTACGAGAAAATCCACAAACGATTAGGGAAAACGCGGAAATTCTACTTGAAGCAAGTAAAGAGATAGGGTTGGAAGTAAATCCCGAAAAGACTAAGTATATGATTATGTCTCGTGATCAGAATATTGTACGAAATGGAACTATAAAAGTTGGAGATTTATCCTTCGAAGAGTGGAAAAATTCAAATATCTTGGAGCAACAGTAACAAATATAAATGACACTCAGGAGGAAATTAAACGCAGAATAAATATGGGAAATGCCAGTTATTATTAGGTTGAGAAGCTTTTGTCATCTAATCTGCTGTCAAAAAATCTGAAAGTTAGAATTTATAAAACAGTTATATTACCGGTTCTGTATGGTTGTGAAACTTAGACTCTCACTCTGAGAGAGGAATATAGGTTAAGGGTGTTTGAGAATAAGGTGCTTAGGAAAATATTTGGGGCTAAGAGGGATGAAGTTACAGGAGAATGGAGAAAGTTACACAACACAGAGCTGCACGCATTGTATCCTTCACCTGACATAATTAGGAACATTAAATCCAGACGTTTGAGATGGGCAGGGCATGTGGCACGAATGGGCGAATCCAGAAATGCATATAGAGTATTAGCTGGGAGGCCATAGGGAAAAAGGCCTTTGGGGAGGCCGAGACGTAGATGGGAAGATAATGTTAAAATGGATTTGAGGGAGGTGGGATATGATGGTAGGGACTGGATTAATCTTGCTCAGGATAGGGACCAATAGCGGGCTTATGTGAGGGCGGCAATGAACCTCCGGGTTCCTTAAAAGCCAGTAAGTAAGTAAGTAAGTAAGTAAGTAAGTATTATTATTATTATTGTACAAATTGAGAATTAAAAACTTTTGCAACAAACCTCAAAAGTTCTTAAATTCTTACTTTTGACAACATGGGGTAATAAATTGTTCACATTAATACCAACAGTTTTGTAGTAATTTGCGTTTTAATGTTGAATTATGGAGTGCCTTTATACAAGAATTGGGCAACACGATTCTTTTTCAGAAGTCGATTCCAACGATTCAATCACACATTACGAATCGATTTTAACGATTTGTTCACGATTCTTCCCAGTCTGCGATTTCAATTATTCTTTTGAATCGTCAACACTCAACGAACGACTCACAGGACACTTTCCTTTGCAAACCACGGGTAGAACAAAAACGTTCTAGATCTCTCACATAGATGGCATAAGAGGCGAGACATTGGATTGTCTCTTTCTCATTGGCTGGAACCATTCATCATGACCTCCATAAGTCTACAAAATTAGCCGAACCTTATTATCAAGTACATTTTTTGCATTACATCTCTATTTAACCAAGCAAATTTCAGGTTCGTGTTCATTATTTTTCACACTTAACAAATGCAGTATTTTGATTTCATTCTAACTCGGGAACATTCGGCACGGTTCGGAAATGTCCGCTGACAGGATCAAACAAGTAAATAGAATCGTGTGTTACGATGCCATGCCGATTCGTTACTAATCTTTTGATCGGCGATTCGTTACGATTCTTATTACCACGTATCGATTCTTTATTATCAGTCATTCGAATGAACGATTCGTTCACGAATCGACCCAACTCTACTTTATACCATATGGCGTCTGTTGAGGGAGCGTACGCTAATATGTGTATTGAAATTATCCAGGTTTTCCTAAATTTAGATTATAGTACTGAATAAGAAAAGGGACGAGAGAGCCAAAATCCTGTATTCCTTATACTGGTGACAGACTACAGTCGCTAATAGCGATTAGCATTATCGCGATTGCCGAAAATGTGGTGACACACTAGGTCACAGTCTATACTTGTTTTTTTGAAAGATGGGACATGACAGGAGTGTTGCGATCGGAAAAACAACTGAATGTCACATAGCGTGGTAGGCCTGTTGCTATGGTAACAACGGTTGAGTTGCCAAACTTACAGTTTCCATATGGCGAGTGCTTAATAGCTCTCGTGGCTACACGTGCACACAATGTTAGCATTGGCACGTTTCGTCTTTGATTCTCTGTCGATTTTGTATTGTTTTCTTACCTTCGCGTCAATTGTCAATGAATGTTTTAACGTCAGCCATCTTAACGATAATTGCTAGCTACCATCAGCTGGCAGCGTGGTAGTCCATATTGGCAACATGGTACTGTAGTTCCAAGCTCGGCTGCTTAACTGTCATGTCCCATCTTTAAAAAAAAACAAGTATAGTTTATACAGTCACGAAGCTCAATACGTAGAAAATATGCATACATTAGGTAGTTGCTCACCAATAGGATCGATAATGTCGCCTCATTACAGGCAATGCAAAATAGTACCGGCACAGTCTATTGTTTCTAGCACCCTCAAAACACAAGCTTCGTGACTGTATATACTGGGTGTTCATTTCAAAGTGTGTCATGACGTCACTGTTGTTGGGTCACCGATTTGAAGCGAGTTTCAGCTTATATGTAAGAGAAGTTGCCTATTATTTAAGGCGTTCTTCAATCTGAACTTGAGAACGTGTACGGTATAACTTGAACGTCGTAGCAACAGATGGCGCTCTGTACAGTCTGTGCAAAGACGTTTTATAGTTTAACCTAGACTCACTACGAGCGCTGTTCCTCGACCAAAAATTAAACACTTTCACGCATCTCCATCTTGGGGCAGAGAGCCATGTGATTACAATATGTTTACATCACAATTCCGCTTAATTTGAAATAACATAGAAGGTTATTCAGTATTATTGAATGTGTTAGGAGTAAGTGCGTATTAATTTAATCAATAGTGTGTGTATATAGTGTTTATATAGTTTAAATGAACCGTTCTCCTGTGATATACGTGAAATCACGGTGTAGGCCTACTATTGTACTACATATGAGGCCTATACATATAGTGTTTATATAGTATTTTAATCATGTTATAAGTGAAACCATCGTGTGCTCTTGTGCTGCATACAACTGTACAAATAGTGTTCTTTTATCATATATTTTCATCGTACTCCTATATAAATTCCGTAAGTGGAATCATGGTGCATAGTTGTGCCGCATGCAACTGTACGAATCGACGTAAGAAGGATTCGGAAATTTCTTTTCACAAGTAAGTTAGTTACCTATTGTATTAGGATATTGTAAAATGGCTGAGAACATTAGTACATATTTATTGTGTTAATAGAAAAGAATGTTTTATAGGAGTAAGCGCAAACTTTCTTTTTAGGTTTCCATTGCAAAAGCCTGAGCTTCTCAGTTAATGGTTATCTCCTGTTAAACGCGATAAATTTATACCATCAATTCACCACCAGTATTGCTTTGCACAAGAAGATAGTTAGACAGCATCTCTCTAAATCAATTTTATTTATGAATCAATAAGTGAGTGCAAAATAAATCTGGTTAAGTATTTTCATACTATCTAGATATGGCCTAGTTACAATATTTTGACATTCTTGCACATATTCGATTTAATAATAACAGTTGATGCATTTCCTTGTTTATTGAAATATTTATTATTAGGCCTAAGCAAAATGCACACAGTGTGCAAGATTAAGTTAATGTCCTAACTCGATTAATTAAATATTTCAGGAACTCCATCGGTACAGATTTGATGAACTGTGTAAATATGAATAGGCCTAATCACGAAGACAAGAATTTTTAATTGACAGTTTTAGCACAACACCTTTATATTTGTTGTTCACAAAGATGACGATTACTGACTGACAGTTCCAGTTTCTCCAATTATTTGCTGTTGTTAACTACTATAGGTATGCAGGTGATTACGGTTCACTGTTTATATTTGTTTTTATCCTTGTTACTCTTTTAGTTTATATTTGGTTGTTTTTTTTATAGTATAGTAATAAATCTGGGAAGATTTTAGAACACGGACTGCACCTACCAAATTATATCCTAAAATACTAAAAAGAGCAGATTTGTCTAGGTTTGTCGAATGCGCATCATTATATTTACGAAAAGGCACTCTTCAGTGCCAATAATTTACTTTGTGTGCACAAGGTTGGAATTTTGAAGTAAGAGGGAAAGGGTGCAGTCCGTATTCTGGAGTTTATCCATAAATCTTAGTGTCTTTTGCAGTTGCGTTCTATCAGCATTACTTTTCGTCCGCTATTTTTCACGACTGCATGTTGCACACAATGTGCAAGATTAAGTTAATGTTCTCACTCGGTTATTGAAATATATTTCAGGAAGCCCATCCTACGCATATGATGAATTGTGTAAATAGAAATACGCCCAAGTCATAAAGACGACGAAGATTATTGACTGACAGTTGCAGGATTAATATCTTTGATTATTTGATGTTATACCACAAGAATGCAGGTAATTACGTTTTACTATTTATATTTGTCTTTACCCTTGTTACTCTTAGGCTCATGTTTGGTTGTTTTTATGTTGTATAGTAATAAATCTTAGTTTGTTTCACGATTGCGTTCTATCAGCATTGCTTTCAGTCCGCTATCGTCACGGCCCCAAGATGGCGGCGAGCGATCGCTTCAATTTGGGTCCAGTCGTATCTTCTGCGCAGCCGGCAGTGTGGGGACTTGGGTCTGTGTGCTACCATAACCTCTTTCGAACTGTGTTTTGCGCCGGCAAGTCGTACGCAGGGTATTTGTTATCATCGGTTGCGTACGGTAACATTCCACAACACAAATCAAATGCTCCGTGTCCATGTTGACCGTCGAAGTTAATGTCAACAAATACGTAAGTAATCGTCTTAACCTTCTCCCCATATCCCGACAGTACGTATTTCCAAACAGTTCACATTCCTGCCACTACCGGCGTTACAGTACGTATCGGTATGTACTCTTCAGAATGAATGCGGTACTTACTAAGCAACTTCTCTGCCTCATAGGTTATACTCCTCTGCGGAAGTGTAGGAAGATTGAATGTTCTAGGCTCATCGGCTAGCCACATGACAGCATACAGCGAGCCATGACACACTTTGAACTGAACACCCAGTAGTAGACTGTGACTAGGTCCCGTCTGGTCAACAGCCGAATTACCATAGAGGAAACAATTTTCTCTATGTACATACGTATATGTTTGTTTCCCTCCTGGACAACGCTTAAAGTTCATACTTTCTTTTCATGTTTGTTCATTTTTTTTGTTGTTTCTTGCAGTTTGATATGGGAATTTATTTGTTAAAATTGTTATATGATTTACAATGTAAACTGATACAATTTATATCATTATTATTTATATTATTTTGAAAAAAGATTTTATAACCTACAAAATTTATATCATGCCAAAAATTTATACTATTTTGTAATAAAACATATTTTTAAAATCAACCCTAACCTCAACGATAGCGTCGTAATGGAGACTGAAATTGAAAATCTGAAAAAGAAACCAGTTCCAGTTTGTAATCCATTATTTATTGAAATGAAACATCTTTCAGCAGCCTTCTATTGCTCTCTGTATATATGAAATGTGAATAATTCGTCTGTCATTTGTTACTTTGCTCTAGAATATGTCATTAGAAAAGTCCAGGATAACACACAGGGTTTCGAATTGAACGGGTTACATCAGCTGCTTGTCTATGCGGATGACGTGAATATGTTCGGAGAAAATCTACAAACAATTAGGGAAAACACAGGAATTTTACTTGAAGCAAGTAAAGAGATAGATTTGGAAGTAAATCCCGGAAAAACGAAATATATCATTGTCTCCTGGCAGAATATAGTACGAAATGGAAATATAAACATTTGCAATTTATGCTTTGAAAAGGTGGTATGAGTACAAATATTTTGGAGGAAAAGTAACAAATATAATAACATTCGCGAGAAAATTAAACGAAAATAAATATGGGAAATGACTGTTATTATTCAGTGAGAAGCTTTTGTTATCCAGTCTGCTCCCAAAAATCTGAAAGTTAGAATTTATAAAACAGTTACATTACCAGTTGTTCTGTGGTTGTGAAACTTGGACTCTCACTTTGAGAGAGGAACAGAGGTTAAGAATGTTTGAGAGTAAGGTGCTTAGGAAAATATTTGTGGCTAAGACGGATGAAGTTACTGGAAAATGGAGAAAGTTACACAACATAGAACTGCACGCATTGTATTCTTCACTTGACATAATTAGGAACATTAAATCCAGACGTTTGAAATGGGCAAGGCATGTAGCACGTATGGACGAATCCAGAATTGTAAATCATATAACAATTTTAACAACTAAATTCCCATATCAAACTGCAAGAAAAAAAAAACAAAAGGAAAAAAACCAATGAACAAACATCAAAAGAAAGTATTGTGACAGCGACGTGAGAATCGAACTCACGACCAGCGTCCCGCAAGAAAGCAGATCGCACAGGCTCCACGGAACATTGGGTGACGTCGCGCGGTGGAGAGAAGAGAGAGGGTGTATTACGTCACGCGACGAGTCCGCGCGCGCAGCTGCTTACGGAGGGAAGGGGGAACGGACCTTCCCGGCCCTTCCAGAAATGTCGATGTAGAGATATTGAGATAATTCTCTACACACCTGTAGAAGGTTCTCGCAACTATGATTTTGCTATAAAAGAGCAGGCGCCAGCGAACTAGTCAGAGTTTTCAGTTATTCAGTCAGTGAGAAAGCCACAGCAAGCAAGCCAACCGGAGTTCGACTCGAGTGTGCGTCCGCATCTGCGTCAGCATCCGAAGGCCTGAGTTCGAGTGCAGTGGATCGCAGTTGGAGGGACCTGAGTTCGAGTGCAGTGGACCGCAGTTGGAGGGACCCGAGTTCGAAGTGCAGCGAACTGTCTCTGAAGGTCTGTGGTTCGAGATACTGTGAACTCGAGTGACTGAGATAGAAGAACTGTGAACTGAGAACTGGTAGTTCTGATTTGTAAATAGTGCTTTGTAAATATTAGTTAAGATTAACAGTTCATTGTTGTGCGTAATAATCCAAGTAAACTGTCATTGTCGTCGGTGGAGTGCTATAACGAATACTTTGTTGAGTGAAGATCCAATTGTTGACGAGAGCGTTTAAGGTGAATTGTAGAAAGGAATTATTGTTGTGACGAATAAATTACATTGTTGTAACTAATAAAAATTCACACTGGTGTCAGAATCGGGACATTATCGACAATGGAGAACCTACAGCAGATCCTGCAAGCCATCGCGGAATGAAAGCAGAAATGAAAGACGACATGAACGACATGAACAAGCATATCAGTGAGGTCAAGAACGATATAAGTGAAGTGAAAGGCGACATAAGCGGAGTGAAAGATGACGTCACTTCGCAAATTGAAAGCGTTTCGGCCCACGTAGATGGAATTGTCGCCATCGTGAAAGACGAACTCAAAGCCGATCTTGACAACCTAAACAAGAATTTTACAACTATAAACGAGACAGTAACCGAATTGAGACAGGAGGTAGACCATTTCGATGGCAAAATCCGTGATCTCGAGCGTCGTCAAGAGCAGACAACCGAGTTGCTGGACAAGACGAGTGAGATGATGGATAAACACGCTGAGGAAAACAAGCACATTCTCGCGTTGGTGGATCGCCAGGCTAGAGAACAGAAACAGATAGTTGCCGAGGAGGTTCGACGTGCCATGCAAGAAGCGGCCACAGAGTTGAGGACTCCATATAGTGCCCCTGCGGAACCATCGGCTGCAGCCAGACATTACAACGTCAAGACGCCGAAGTTCGATGGTACGACGTCTTGGGCGATATTCCGTCGCCAGTTCGAGGCCATCGCAGAGCACAATGGGTGGACGCCAGCAGAGAAAACTACTCAGCTGCTGGCCGCGCTTCAGGGACAGGCGTCGGAGATTCTTCACAGCGTTCCAGAAGATGGGACAGCCGCTGAGATATTGACGGCCTTGGAGGGACGTTATGGTGACCATCAACTTGCTGCAGCATTCAGGACCCAACTGAAAACGAGGGTCCAACAGTCAGGCGAGTCCCTGCAAGAATTCGCGATGGCGGTGGAACAACTGGCCCATAAGGCGCTCAGGGGCCTACCTAATGACTTCATCGCTGGAGAGGCGGCCTACACCTTCGGCAGCGGAGTTCGAGACCCGGAAATAAAACAACAGCTACTCTTAGCAGAGCATCGCACCATCAACGCAGCTCTGGCGGCGGCCCTCAGGATGGAGGCAGCCAAGTTGACTGCGAACGTCTCGGCATCGCACCGGATTAGGAGCGTCGCGGCGGCCGACGTCGAGGAACGTCAACCGAAATCACGCGAGCGACGAAGACGAGGAGTGCCCACCTGCTGGTCCTGCGGCGAGCCTGGACACCTGAGGAGGGACTGTGACCGATCTGGTCACAAACAGGAAAACTAAAAGGGGCCGATGCGATGAGGGGCACGTCGCCGCCGTCATCACCATCCCCTCGGCTGATCTTGAAGACGGTTAACAGAAGATGCGACGATGGGCTGATTGCTGACGGATGGATAAGAGGCCGCCCATGCAGAGTACTGGTAGACACCGGGGCGTCGCTCACTATCGCCAGACCGGAAGTCGTGCGTGGACTACCTGGGAGGACGCCGCTGCGCCGGTATGAGCTACGTACTGCCTCAGGCGAGAACCTGCCCATCCAAAAGGAGGTTTTCCTGGATCTGACATTGGGAAAGAGGAGACTGGAGATGTGGGTGTTCGTCGCCAACATCACTGAAGACGTCATCCTGGGACTCGACGCCATGCGGATTTTCGATGCAACGGTGGACGTCCGGCGCCGTATCCTGCGTTTTGGTCAGGATGAAGTGTTCCTGAGGGACGTCGAAGACCAACCCATGGCCAGCAGACTCACCCTGGAGAATCATGTGACAATTCCGGCAGGCTGCGAGATGGTGGTGACGGCAAGACTGGACGGACAGCCGAAGAGAAACCTGCTCCTCGATTCGCAAACAACTCCGATAGATGGGGTTTATGTGGCCAGATCCCTACTCCCGAATCAGAAGGTGGTACCGGTGAGGGTCCTGAATGTCACCAATCGGGACAAGGAGGTGCCTAGTGGAACTGTACTAGGTAACGTCGAGCCGGTGGTGTCTGTGACGTCGCTGGCAGAAAACGAGGAGTGTCACCGACCACGTCCAGATCTAGACCCATCACTGAAAGAGCTGGCTCGAGAATTGCCGGCAAATTTAAGCAAAAGAGAAAGAAGACAAGTCCACGATCTACTGACAGAATTTCAGGACGTGTTCAGTCTGTCTGAAAACGACTACGGGAGAACGGAGAAAGTTCAGCACCGCATTGACACCGGAAATGCTCGCCCAATCAGACAACCTCCTCGACGCGTCCCTCTAGCTAAACAGAGGGAGATTGACAGCCAACTGGAGGGCATGAAAGCAAGAGGGGTCATCGAGGAATCCGACAGCCCTTGGTCATCACCTGTAGTGCTGGTGAAGAAGAAGAATGGGGACCTGCGTTTCTGCGTGGACTACAGAAGACTGAATGACGTCACCAGGAAAGACTGCTTTCCCCTCCCACGAATTGACGACACCTTGGACACCCTGGCCGGAGCAGAGTGGTTCTCGACGTTGGATCTCAAGTCAGGATACTGGCAGGTGGCGCTACATCCTGAGGACAAGGAGAAAACGGCATTCTCTACAGGCCAGGGACTATGGCAGTTCACCGTTATGCCGTTCGGCCTCTGCAACGCCCCGGCTACATTCCAGAGACTAATGGAGTCCGTAATGAGAGGCCTGACATACGACACCTGTTTGCTGTACCTTGATGACGTCATCGTGGTGGGCAAGACTTTCGGCGAACAGCTGATGAACCTGAGGAAAGTGTTCGAGAGACTGCGACAAGCCAGACTGAAGTTGAACCCGAAGAAATGTCATCTATTCCAGAAGAAGGTCAACTACTTGGGACACGTAGTAGGGACCAACGGAGTGGCCACGGACCCGGAGAAGCTACAAGCCGTCAGAGGATGGCCGAGACCGAGGGACAAGCAGGAGCTGCGCCGCTTTCTCGGCCTCTGCACTTATTACAGAAGGTTCGTAGCTGGGTACGCCAACATCGCTAAGCCTCTAACCCAGCTGACCGAGGAGAAACGACAATTCCAGTGGACAGACGAGGCGGAGTCATCCTTCCAGTCGCTGAAAGGGGCGCTCTGCACTGCTCCTGTACTGGGATATCCCATCCCTGGAAGGAAGTTCACGCTCGACACGGACGCTAGCAACGTAGGCATCGGCGGAGTACTCTCTCAGGAACAGGACGGGCAAGAGAGGGTGATTGCCTACTTCAGCCGAACACTATCCAAGGCTGAGAGAAACTACTGTGTGACGCGTAGAGAACTTCTTGCCATTGTGGAAGCCCTGAAGCACTTCCACAAATATTTGTATGGCCAGGAATTCCATCTGAGGACAGACCATTCTGCACTCACCTGGCTATTGGGCTTCAAGAATCTGGAGGGGCAGACCGCCCGTTGGGTTCAACGTCTGCAGGAGTACAACTTCACCTCTGAACACCGACAAGGGAAGAAACATTCCAACGCTGATGCCCTGTCACGACGTCCGTGCCCGGATGGCTGCAAACACTGCCTGAAAGTAGAAGAGCGGGATGGCGCCCACGCAGTAAGAGCAATTGCCGCCCAGCCGAGCCCAGGATGGGATAACGCCGCCATAAGGAGG
Organism: Periplaneta americana; assembly: GCF_040183065.1. NCBI lineage: Eukaryota > Metazoa > Arthropoda > Insecta > Blattodea > Blattidae > Periplaneta > Periplaneta americana. Next base: position 159,863,179 of record NC_091123.1, read on the forward strand.
GAGCAGCTGGAGGACCCAAACATTGGACAGCTACTGCGTGATGTGGAGTCCGGCCAGAGACCAGTATGGGCCGATATCGCCAACCGTAGCACCACTTACAAGAGCTACTGGGCCCAGTGGGAATCCTTCACTGTCAAGGACGGTATCCTGAAGAGGATTTGGGAGTCGGCCGATGGAAGGACCCGCATAGAACAACTTGTCCTGCCCAGGAGCAAGGTGAAGGAAGTGCTGGAGGAGACTCATGCTGGAGTGACTGGAGGCCACCTGGGAGCCAACAGGACGCTGGACAAGTTAAGGCAGAGGTTCTATTGGTTGCATCAGAGGACCGACACGGAACAATGGTGCCGAAGATGCGACACCTGTGCAGCCAGTCGCGGACCAAGGACCCGCAGCAGGGGAGCCATGCAGCAGTACAACGTGGGAGCTCCTTTTGAGAGGATCGCCATCGACGTTGCTGGACCGTTCCCGGTCACGGATCGCGGGAACCGCTACCTGCTAGTCGCCATGGATTACTTCACAAAATGGCCAGAGGTGTACGCGATTCCCAACCAAGAGGCTTCGACGGTGGCCGACGCGCTGCTTGACAACTTCATCTGCCGATTCGGGGTGCCCCGGGAATTGCATAGCGATCAGGGGCGCAACTTCGAATCCAACCTGATGGGAGAATTGTTCGAGCGTCTGGGGGTGCATAAAACCAGGACCACTCCCCTCCACCCACAGTCCGATGGTATGGTGGAACGCTACATCAAAACCTTGGAAGAGCATCTGCGGAAGGTGGTGTCCAACCATCAACGAGACTGGGATGCCAGAGTCCCACTGTTCCTCTTGGCCTACAGAGCTTCGGTCCACGATACAACAGGGATGACACCGGCAAACATGGTCTTCGGGAGAGAGCTGCGCCTGCCCTGTGATCTGCTGTTTGGCACGCCACCCAGCGCCGACCAGCCAGCGACTGACTATGTGGCAGAACTCACCGAGAAGTTGAATGGAATTCACCAACTGGCCAGAGAGCACCTCAAGATGGCCAGCGACAGGATGAAGGTGCGCTACGACAGATTAGCCAACTCTGCAGGATTCCAGGAGGGCGACCTGGTGTGGCTGTATCGACCTACCAGGACCAAAGGGAAATCACCAAAGCTGCAGCGTGCCTGAGATGGACCATACCGCGTGGTGACCCGGATCAACGACGTGGTGTGCCGGATCCAGCGACAACCTCGAGGGTAGATGATGGTGGTGCATCTGGACCGATTAGCAGCCTACCAAGGGACTGCCCGGGACGAGCAGCCCTAAGGAGGGGGCAATGTGACAGCGACGTGAGAATCGAACTCACGACCAGCGTCCCGCAAGAAAGCAGATCGCACAGGCTCCACGGAACATTGGGTGACGTCGCGCGGTGGAGAGAAGAGAGAGGGTGTATTACGTCACGCGACGAGTCCGCGCGCGCAGCTGCTTACGGAGGGAAGGGGGAACGGACCTTCCCGGCCCTTCCAGAAATGTCGATGTAGAGATATTGAGATAATTCTCTACACACCTGTAGAAGGTTCTCGCAACTATGATTTTGCTATAAAAGAGCAGGCGCCAGCGAACTAGTCAGAGTTTTCAGTTATTCAGTCAGTGAGAAAGCCACAGCAAGCAAGCCAACCTGAGTTCGACTCGAGTGTGCGTCCGCATCTGCGTCAGCATCCGAAGGCCTGAGTTCGAGTGCAGTGGATCGCAGTTGGAGGGACCTGAGTTCGAGTGCAGTGGACCGCAGTTGGAGGGACCCGAGTTCGAAGTGCAGCGAACTGTCTCTGAAGGTCTGTGGTTCGAGATACTGTGAACTCGAGTGACTGAGATAGAAGAACTGTGAACTGAGAACTGGTAGTTCTGATTTGTAAATAGTGCTTTGTAAATATTAGTTAAGATTAACAGTTCATTGTTGTGCGTAATAATCCAAGTAAACTGTCATTGTCGTCGGTGGAGTGCTATAACGAATACTTTGTTGAGTGAAGATCCAATTGTTGACGAGAGCGTTTAAGGTGAATTGTAGAAAGGAATTATTGTTGTGACGAATAAATTACATTGTTGTAACTAATAAAAATTCACAGTATGGACTTTAGGTGTTGTCCAGGAGGGAAACAAACATATACATATGTACATAGAGAAAATTGTTTTTAATGATTATTCTTCATGAATTGATTAGTAGCACAGTCTATATATAGTCACGAAGCTATTTCGCATTGTCTGTAAAGGTGCGTACACACTTAGCGAACGAACAACGAACGAATGATGAAGCAAAACTTCGTTGTTCGTTCGCTGTTTGAAGCGACGTACAAATTGTCAGAAAACATTCACATTCGCTGATTGTCCGCTATAAAGGCAGACGAAAATATAATTATAGCAAGTGCAGGCCTGTTTCATAAACACAGTAATAATATTAAGTAATAGTATTACAGTCATGAAAACAATTTTATTAACCGACTAAATTCTGTTTCATAAACGTTTTGCACGAGTCATAAAATACGTACAGTAACCAGATGATTTGAGGTTAAGGCTGACAAACATAACCAAGTTGGTCTGCACTCTAGAGCTATTTATATTATTCTCTCTGTTAACAGTTGTTGAATGAAATAAGTTTTGAAGTACTATCTTTAATAACAACAACAGAGTAAGTCGTCATATGTGTGAAGGTTTGGGAGACAATTTATTTCAGATAAGATTGTAAATCACTGCAACTCGAAGTTATTGTTTCTGTTATTTGAGTCAGTTGATTTACGAGTAAAAGAAACAATATGATAAATCTAAAATATTGTGAACAGATATTTATCATTCCTAATTGTTCACGTCTCTGCTGTTGTAACGTTTGCAATTACAAAAACAGTGTATCAGTGACAGAAGCATGTGTGTGCGCTCGCATGTGTAAAACTTGCACCTCGTTATCTAAAGAAGTACCATATGAAAATGTTAAGCAGTGAAAACTTTTGATGACAATATTGTACCAGCCTTAAGGACAATGTTAACGACAGCGTTGGTGGACCCTGCAAAGCGTCTTATGTAAGATATTTTCAAGTTCCGTTATAATTCGGAATACTGCGCAAATACTTATTGGTGCAAGCGTAAATAAATACACATAAAAATTACTCTTTTACCAAAAAATAATAATAATAATAATAATAAGGAATGCAATAACGACATAAGTACTTACGCGGTGAAGTCGTTCCTAGAAAATATCGTGTTTGAGTTTGAAGGTGTGGATGTTGTAGAAGATTAATGTTATGACGAAATTAATAAAAATACTGAAATTGTCTTAATGGGTTTTTATTGCTGATTATGTTGTAAGTAGTATGTTCAAGAAGTTACCTGACTATACAAAATGCAAATATGTTCTAATTAGAGATTGTGATGTGGAATTGTAGATGCGGTACCTATAAATCTCGTAAGTTAATTTTAGTTTATGCCCTCAATAGGGGTGGTTTAAAGTAGTCCATATATTTTGTAATAGATCTACTTGTTGATATATGTCTGCAAAAGATTTTGGCTCACCAAGATCTTCACAATGTTAATTTGTGAAGAGTAACTTATATAGATTCAGGTTGTCACAAGTATACATTGAAAAAACATTTCAATAGGTACAGAAAATATTAATATTACTGTATTTTGTGATGTAAATGTCCCATAGGCATATATTTCTGAATAATTATTATAATTTAAAAATTACGAGAAAGGAGGGAAAAAACGTTAAGTTCAATAATTCAAATAACATAAAATAATGTAACATATACAGTAATTACTTTCTAACAGTTCTATACTGTAATTGAATTTAAGTTAGATTTCACCCTTTCCAATTGTTCCTCTTTTACAATTAGATCAGATAGTTTTCAATTTCAGCCTGGTCCATCTACATTGGCGCCTATGACAGTTTTTAAGTATTTGTAAGTATGGAGAGGGACTTTGTTAATAATTCATTTTGTCTCTGATGCTTTTTAAAATGGGGAAAAGACGTGAAAATAACTTGAAGAAACAGAGTTTTTTGCGAGAAGTTCTCGAATTGAAAGGTCAACTATTTCATTATATTCGTAACTTTCTTGCATAAGGTTGTAGGATATTCGTTGTCTAAAATTTCTTGGACATCGGACAAACACTCCTTCTTAATCACTATTTGAGTCAGAATTGTCCATTTCAAATGTTTTCACGGTTTTATCTTCAAAATCTAACCCTACATTGGCATTTACTTTTTACAAATTATTAAACTATTACTTAAAATACAGTCATGGAACTAACATTAATATTATTAATAAATTTAATTACCTTTGCTGCTTTATGAAACAGTTTAGTAATATTGTTATTTATTTTAGTAATAATACGAGGGTTTTATAGTAATAAATAATATTATTAACTATTACTTCTATGAAACAGAACAGTAATAATATTACTTAATGTTATTACTTTTTCAGTAATGGTATTAAATTATTTCTTTTATGAAATAGGCCCCAGGGGAAAGTTTCAGTACACAGTCTAGCTCTGACAGCCGTCGCAGTAGGACGTGTCCAGCAGCGCGTTGGGTCTGAGTAGGCAAGCAGCTAACATTGAGTGGTTGTTTATTTCTGTGTGTGTTCATATACGCATAATAAGTTAACATGGCAACAAAAGTTATTCGGCAGCATACAATCAAAGCAACATTTAACAAGGATCAGCAACGTCCGAGTGCTATGGAAATTCATCAATGGATAGCAGACGAGTTAAATGTACAAGAAGACGACCTACAAACAATTCAACTTGTAAGTAAACAACATGCTGTTTATTTGAAATTTAAAACGTCTACAGTGTATGAGAATTACCTGCAACGTTACGAAGGGTCATCAACCTTAACCTTACAGAGTGGAGACAGAGTTGACGTTACGCTTTCCCCAGCGGAAGAAGAAAGTACTGTCGTAAGAGTGTTAAATATCCCCCCCGAGGTGCCCAATGAACGATTACATAACGTTTTCCAAAATTATGGGAAAGTAAAACAAATAGATAGTGAAAAATGGTCGTCGCGATATCGATTTCATGTAGATACCGGAATAAGGCTAGTTAATATAGTCATTGACAAACCGATCCCATCCACCATTGTAGTAGCTACATACGAGGCGTATGTGACGTATCCAGGCCAGGAACAATCATGCTTCATCTGTGGCGGATTATCCCATCTGCGGAATACATGTCCTAACAGAAACTTAAAAGCGAAAGTCACTGTTGCCCCTAGAACTGTCTTCACTATGAGTGATTTGTTTAAAAATGCCGAATCGACGTCGAGATCAACAGTTGCACTCAGAAGTCATTCTAGTCAACAAAAGGAGAGTGACGCTTCCGATAACCTTAATGGGAATGATGACGTCATATCACGTCCATCGGACATTATGGAGACGGAACACCAAATTGACAAACACAAGCAGTCTAGAGGGGACGGAGTTAATGGGTCAACGACTGAACAACATCGGGAACATAGTACTCGTGACCATGAAGAGGCAGAGCAAAATCCGGGGACGACACCTCTTCCGGTGAATTCTGAAACTGATTCTGCAGATGAAATTGAGGGAACCCGTGTAGATTCCGATCAACAAAAGTCAGGAGACGGCGCGCGTCTTCAATCTGAGCTGACTTCTGTGTGCGATAACAAACGTAAGACATCAAGTAACACGTCAACTGTTAAGAATGACTTACAAGGCGGTAGTACATCATCTTCATTGGAGAAGCAATCTAGTACACATATACCTACACAACTTGAAGCGGAGCAGACATGGAATGAGATGATGGACGCAGACGACACCAGCCACAGGTCAACTTCTGCTACTCAACACAAGGACATAGCCGCGCAGAAGACAAGCAAAGGAGGCAACAGAGCGGGTAGGTTACACCCATATAAGCATGAAGGCAGCAAGTTGGGGTTTCCTCCTCTGCGAGTAACAGATTAATATCTTTCACTTGTTATTATATTGACATACCTAAGATAAATGCTTATTCAGTTTGACACATTTAATCATGTCTTATTTCAATCCATTCTGGTTTAAGAAAGCTCACTCCTTTGGATTATTAAACATATTTTTCCTTTCTTTAATCCCTTTCTATATTTATTTCTGGTTCGTGACGGATGTCATTAATATTCTTACCTTAAATGTCAATAATATCTCCTCTCCCCGTAAAATTAAGTTATTATCACAGTGTTTTCGCAATATGGACATCCAGATTGGCTTACTGCAGGAGGTCGGGACTTCGGACCTTCACAGCATATTTGGTTATAATATAGAATCCAACGTTCTACCCGATGAGAGAGGAACAGCTGTAGTGATTCAAGATCACATTCCATATACAGACGTAATTAAACTTCCCGATGGAAGGGGAATAGCACTCCGAGTAGATAATATCCATATTGTGAATGTGTATGCCCCCTCAGGCTCTCAGAAACGACGTGAACGTCAGAAGTTTTTTACGACTGATATAACACCGCTTTTAGCACGTAAAAATGAACAATTAGTATTAGGAGGAGATTTTAACTGTGTATTGCACGCCTCCGACACTTCCGGAGAATATCATCCTTGCCCGGAACTCCAAAATATAATCGATGGTCTAAAACTATTGGATTCATGGAAATTACAGACACGCCGAAATTCTCTTTACACATATAAAAGTCATAATTGCGCTTCAAGGTTAGATAGAATATATATGACACAGAACCTGAAGTCCAATCTTCGAGGTACAGACATATGCTCGGTCGCTTTCTCTGATCATTGTGGTTATGTAATAACCCTACTAATTTCACGTCTACCCACTCCATTTGGCAGAGGAATATGGAAGCTTAACACAAGCATATTGAAGGAAGAGGATTTCAAAGAGGATTTGGAACACAAGTGGAGAATATATCAACGCCAGAAGTCGAGGTATCCAAATATTTTAGAATGGTGGGTCAATACGAAACAAAAATTAGGAAAATGGATGAAATACTATAGCATTCTTCGACAACAGGAAATAAAAGGACAAGAAGAATATTTGTATGGATTACTGAGGGACATATATGCTTCGTCTTCAACAGAACCTCGATTAACCACTTTACTGAAAAATGTTAAAGCAAGTATCCTCAAAATTCAACATGATCGAGATAGAGGTACACAAATACGAGCCCGGTCCAACAGTATGTCAGGGGAGTCAACTTCCATGTATGATGTCATTCGAGAGAAGAAGAGGGGGAAAAGAAAATATATTAACATGATTACTACTGCTGATGGAGTAATACACACAGCACAGCCATCAATACGTTCTGTTTTGTACGAGTATTACAAGAATCTATATACCGAACCAGTTGCTGCGCCAAGTATCAATATACAAGCCAGTCAGAATAACCCGCCATCAGCTACACTCACAACGCCTTTAACAACACAAAATATATTGGCAGCTATTAAAGCTAGTCCATTGAATAAGGCACCAGGAGCGGATGGAATTCCAGTCGAGTTCTACATTGCGTTTTGGAGTATAATCGAGAGGGAAATGGTAGAAATAATGAACGCCCTTATGACATCTCCTGTTATTCCCAGTGATATTTGTTTGGGAATAATGGTACTTATACCCAAGATTGCTAGCCCGAAGACAGCTCTAGACTACCGTCCCATTACTCTCCTGAACAGCGATTACAAGATATTTATGAGGTGTATGAAGACACGTTTGAGTACAATTTTTCCACATATAATAGGACCTCATCAGCAATGTTTAGTGGCTGGCCGAAATATTCTCAATGCCACATGTGCAATTCGTGATAGCATCAGTGTCGCAAAACAAAATAAACAAAGTCATATGCTTATTTCCCTTGATTTTGACCATGCATTTGATAGAGTACGTCATAATTATCTACTACAACGAACGATGGAGTTAAACATAGACCCAGCTTTTATAACTTGCCTACGCAATATAATGGCTGTTAGTAATTCAAAACTGTTAGTAAGCGGACATCTTACACAAGCCTTCCCTGTGGAAAGATCAGTGCGGCAAGGTTGCCCTCTGTCTATGCATCTCTTTGCTCTCACTTTGGATCCTCTGTTACAGAAGATTTCTTGTATTTACCCTATGAATACAGACACTATTATTCGAGCTTATGCCGATGATGTCACTATAGTTGCAGTTGATGCTACCACATTGCCAAGAATGTATCAATGTATACAACAGTATAGTCGAGAAACGGGAGCTCAATTAAATGAAAAGAAAACGAAGGCTATGTACATCGGAAAAGAAGACAAGATTCCACTTCCTAGTTGGCTCAGCATTCACTCGTCCATTAAAATCCTAGCCGTCACTTTCTTCAACGATCTGAGTCAAACAATACGATATAACTGGAATTCGGTCACTAATGCTGTTCGTCACGTCTTGTCTGCACAAAAATTTCGATTCGCTGACTTGGTGAAGAGAGCGCAATATATCAATACATATGCTTTGTCTAAAGCTTGGTATATGGCGCAAATTTTACCCATTCCAAGTCTAATTGGTAAGAAATTGCGTTCTGCTACAGGGTGGTTTTTGTGGAACCGACAGATCTTGCGAGTACCAAGAGATCAGTTAACCCTGGCAAAATCTCAAGGAGGCTTAGGAGTTTTTGACCCTTACACTAAAGCACTCAGTCTACCGGAATCTTCTTCACGTCCAAGGACAGGGAGATGACTTCTCCTTCACATTCTTCTCTAAATGGGTCTCCATAACCAAGTTAGAGAATCCACCGGATTTACGAGGTCTGCCAAGTCATGCACCACAAATACGCACTTTCAAACAGGAAATCAGTTACATACCACAAAATATCCTAAATTCTGTCACGGCCAAACATATTTATAAGTATATGAATAGAAGTTTGCCAGCTCCTAAAATTGTGTGCCGTTTTCCTGTGTATAATTGGAAACGGATCTGGAAGAATATACGAAACAGTGTTTTGACCTTTAAACAGCAAGACCTATGGTTTCGAGTGGTCAATGATATTTTTCCAACTAACAGTAAATTATACCATATCAGATTAGCCCGGACATCACTCTGCCCCTATTGTCAAGAAGAGGACAATCTTCAACATCGCTTTCTTGAGTGCCCGAGGAGTAAACAATATTGGGAAACTACAATTCAGGATATTAGTGACATTGCGCATGTCCCTGTAACATACATAGATTTAAACTTTATACTCAAGCCAAGTTTTTATTATAAACCCAAAACAACACAGGCAGCTATTGTGAAGCGATTAGCACTTTGTATGGAAACAATATTGGATTAAAATGTTAAAGTAATGTCCACACATTTATATGGAAATAATGTAATAAAAATATCAATTCATAAAATTGTAGTATGTAGGAAAGGTTTCATTTTCTTTATCAGTGCAATAATTGTTGTTTGACTGATAATATGATCACTTAATATATTTTGGGGGTATAATATTGTTATTATTGTTATGATTATTATAATTATTTCTTATTTTTAACAAGTACTTAAGATTCTTTAACTTTTTGAGACTTATTTTTTGTACTTAATTGTGTGATAACTAATAACATTAAGCAGAGGAATTGAAATACTTTTGAACTGAACGTTAAAGTAATGCATATACTCTTAAAATGTCACAATGTTCTTTTTGTATGTAGGAGTATAATAATTCTATCATGTGTACAGAAATATTTGCTTTTGTTAAACTAGGAAAATCTCACTCAGATTATTCAACATTGATATGGGACCATTATTTTATTAAGTATTGTCTGTTTGAAATGTTTTGTTATTGCTATAGTTGTATATAATTTTGTGTTGCAATAAAAAAAAAAAGTACACGGATACCTCACTGACAATAATTATCTTAAAATACTAAAAAGTGAGATTTGTCTGTGTTTGTCGTATGCGCATCATGCTTACGAAAAGACACTTTTCAGTGCCAATAATTTATTTTGTGTGCACAATGTTGGAACTTTGTTATTTCTGGGCGTGAATTTGTCCAAAAGGAACGACATATGTTTATACGCGAACCAAGTTGACTCGTACACTTCATCACTCCCCATTTCATATCTTTTTGTGGACTTCTGTCTTTCCCTCGGGAATGATGTCAAGTAGGGATTCAATTTTCTTTTTGACTTCTGCTCCCTACAATAAAAAAAAAACATATATCTACTGAAAATAAATAAACAAAAATAATTTTCAAATTTTGCACGTGTTTGACTCGCCTATCTTGCAGCTGAACATCTTTCCAATAGGTTCCCAAACATCATGTTTTCTTACTTTATTGTGGTTAGTAGGATGCTTGGGATTCCATGAAGTTTCCTGCTCCCTACATGCATTAATAAGATTTATAACAGCGCCTTCCGTCCACTCCAGTTTCGACATCCTGTTAGTGAAATTGAACTAAGCGCTGCGTTCTGCTACGAACTACAAGCTAGTGGCAAATCCCGTCCACAACGAATACCAACTTCCTTTGATGTACCGACAAGCGACGGATCACTTCCGAATGCTTCCGAAGGCAAACCAAACGATCGGTTTGCCTTTGTTGCGACGTACACACGTACCGATTTCAATCAACGAATGCAATCGTTTGTCGTTCGTTCGTTGTTCGTTCGCTTAGTGTGTACGCACCTTAATGAGGCGATATTAGCGATCCTAGTGGTTAGCAACTATCTATGGATGCATATTTACGACGTATTGACCTTCGTGTCTGTATATACTAGACTGTGTTAGTAGGCCGATGTATCGAACCCTTAGGGCGGCTTTTGTTAATGCAAATTTACTATTACTATGGTAATTCAGCTGTTGACCAGACTGGACCAAGCGTAACCTAGTGTGTCACCACATTTTCGGTAATCGCGATCGGAGCTAATCGCGATAATGCTAATCGCGATTAGCGACTGTAGTCTGTCACCAGTATAACCTAAATAATATAAACAGATAAATGATAGAAAAGTTTTAGTTAAGGATGGTGAAATAAAAATGAAACATTTTAAAATGTACATTCATTCGAATCCTCCGCCGCATCTCATGTCACTACATCTCGCCAAAAAATTGTAAAAAATTGAAATTGAAATTGTAAAAAAAATGGTAAAAATTGCAATTGTAATCTTGTAAAATTCTGACTTATTCCACATTTCATTTCATTTATTATATTCCATAGACATTACATTAGCAATGAAGCTTTAAGATGTGGAACAAGTCAAAATTTTACAAGATTACAATTACAATTTTTACAATATTTTACAATTTTGCAATTTTCTACAATTTCTTACAATTTGCTACAATTTTTTACAATATCTTGGTGAGATGTAGTGAGATGAGGTGAGGCCCGAGGATTCGCCAAAAGATTACCTAATGTTTGGGGAAAACCTCGGAAAAAAACCTAACCAGGTAATCAGATCAAAGGCCGAGGACTCACCATAGACCATCCGGCATGAGTCCCACGGCTGGGGAAAGCCTCAAACACCTTAAAGCTTCATTGCTAAGACCTATGGAATACGATAAATGAAATGACCTCATCTCATCTCACTACATCTCGCCAAAATGTAAAAAAAATGTAAAAGAATTGTACAAAATTGTAAAAATTGTAGAAAATTACTAAATTGTAAAGCTATAAAAATTTGTAAAAATTGTAATTGTAATATTGTAAAATGTTGACATGTTCCACATCTTAAAGCTTCATTGCTCATGTAAGATCTATGGAATAAAATAAATGAATGAATGAAATCAAAAGGAAAGAAAAAAAATGACGGTAGTCTGTGAAAAAATGGCCGCTCAAGAATTTAATATCAGAGAGTATACAGTATTTGCAGGTTGTTTCTAGAAATGCCGATAGATGGCGAAATCAGAACCAAGCGCAGTACCGCACTCTGTAAATAAATTTCTACACGAAATTGCAAATGTCAGAAAAGATGAGGCGGGATCGGTATTAACTGTAATTGATGGGTGGGAACGGCAAAAGAAGTGAACACCCTATGGCATATATGTTTATTCACAAAATTTACTAGAAATGTCAAAAAGAAATACAACAGCCGGAGTTAATAGTTCGAATAAATTGGTACAGAAGTTGTGCTATCTCCTATCAGGACAGAAAAACGGTAAGTGTAAAATTTTAAACACAGTTTGTATAACTGTCATAATACTGAATGCATTTCTTTTCAGACAGTGTATTTATGTTATTGTTAACATACGTATTATGTTACCATGGTGTCAGTAAATAAATGCTGACTATGAGTAATACGTTATTATCACATAATATAAAAGATGTGAGTAAATTTTGATGTGTGAAATTGTGTGCCTTGAATTATTATATATGATGTTGAAAATTATATGGATGATGTGTGCTAATAATTTTCTAAATGGTACATAGATCTTTAATGACTTGGTGAACCACATTAAATTAAATTATTTATGGGCAATTTGCTAGGAGATGACGTTGCATCTAGACCACTTTTACACTAAAGCTAACCTTAGTGTATACAACGTATACTAAAACACTAACCTAACCTAGGCTATATTGAAAGTTTATTGTTTCAGTCATTGACTTTACTGTTGTGTATGTTTTAGGTGTTAACCTTTACATTATAAGTTACAAGACGTATAAACGTTTTCGTTGAACAGTGTCAACATCTTCAGATACGAACAATCAATTTTGCAATATCATTACTCTCTACATTCTCTACACATACAATACATGTTTAATGGCATGCGGGGATAAAACCTGTTAAAATAATATAATTATAAACACATTAATATTCTAATATTCAAATATGGGTGCCCCTAATGTCCACATTTAAAAGTGTACATATAATGTACAATAGAAATACGTTTGCAAGTCTTCACATGTGGGCTGGATTATTAATAAGATAATATTGTGAAGCTAGAAATAAGGTTAAATATAAAATTGAGCTGACTTTATATCATATTGTATTATACATGTGAAGATTTGCAATTACCTGTCACAGATTAAAGAAAAGGTTAGGTTAGGTCAGTTTAGGGTTTTAGTATATATCTTTTAGGTTTAGTGTAAAATTGGTCTATATGCAACGACGTCTCCTAGCAAATTACCAAATTATGTTATTGAGTTTTAACCTACTTCATACTTTCCTTTCCCTATAATGAACTCAATTTTCATAACCTCACTCTCAATACTTACTGTTACTGAATGTGTTAATCACATTGGTGTCAAAGTAGAATGTAGTAAGCTTAGTGGTTTTATTGGCTTTCAGTATTTGCTTTTGTAATGACATTGACTCCCAATCTTGTAAGTAATGTAATTAAGCTTTTGCATTTAGTTTTGTTTGAATAAACCAAAACAAATGCAATGAGCTTATTGAAATTAGTGTACTGTTTTTTTGTTAAGTTCATGTAGCAGGTTGATAAATAATGTAAATATTTTCACTAATTCGCAGTTAAGTTAATAGCACCTTCGTTTTTCTAGATAAGTTCAGATCTACATAGCCTATGTTTCTACCTTTGTAGGCCTACATTTATTGAATTTTTGAATAAACTAGAATAGGTACTTTCCTTCGTACCAGCTTGTACACTTTCAACTGTTTTCAGCCATTTATTCAGTCATATGAACGTAACTTAGCGTGACATTGCAGCAGTGTAAGTTACACTGGATTTTTTTACACAATGTTTTGTTATCTTGCGTTAGGGTAGCTTTAGTTTAGGCTTTTCGTATGCCTTGCATATAGGCCTACGCATCTGTGGCAGGTTAGGTTAGTTTAGGCTCTTGGTATACCTTGCATAGGCCTATACGAATCAGTGATAGATTAGGTTAGGTTAGTTCAGGCTTTTTGGTATGCCTTGCGTATGTTAAAAATTGTCTAAGAATGTGATCTTTCTTGCTATCCATCTTCCTTTGGTAACGCTATTGTAAAGATTTACCCAAAGGTTGCATTAGATTAGCTTAGCTTAGTTTAGAAGACGTCAAGACCCTATTGTCCGTTACTCAGGAGAAGACGAGCAGAAAGAATGTGACCTTCTTGACTATCGCTGCTGATTATTATAAACATCGCTCAGATAAGCATCCTAGTAGCCAGGTTATTACTCGTGCAGGAAACATGAGTAACAATGTGTATGGAAATTAAAGCTAAGTTGAACAGAAGGAGACCTAATGTTTCTGCTTACGGCAGTACAAATATTGGACGTGTTGTCTTACGTTATCTGTTCACATCCCTTCCTCCTCAGTCCACTCTCGTCTTCTCCTGAGTCACCGACAGTATATCCCGGCAGTCTACAAGAAGATTCGGATGACAGTGATTGAGTTCGGGGATTTTCAAGCATTGGGAAAACTGATCTTTTTTTTTTTTAGTGACGTCAGTATTGGTCTGTGATGAGTTAAGCCTCGTTTATACTTTTCAATAATTAACTTGGATTCGTGTCACTTGATTTCAAATATGCCCCTAATCTGAATTCAAGTTGCGGTTCAAACATATTCCAGTTATTTTGTTTTCAAGTAGGATAAAATGGCGTCGATGGAAGTTGTGCAAGTTGGAATTTCTGTAGTAACAAGCCTCCATGCCAGGGAACTGATAAAAATATTGAAGAACTGGAAGAAATGTCGTTCATTATGGTTAGGAATTGGATTAGTAAGAGAAATGCATGACCAACTGACCGTTACAGATAAAATGAGTGATAGCTATCTTCAAACAAAGATTTAACCATTCTTAATGCAAGTGTAATAAAATAAGCAGGTCTAATTAACCATATTTAAAAACGATTTTCTTTGAGCAGTTCCCAAAAAACACTATCAGCCATATTGAATCATGCCAGTTTCGGCTGATAAATGTCATCCCTTCAAGCAACACTCTTCTTAATCCCTCCGATCTTCCTCACTTCTTCTCTATCTACAGTTTAGTGGTTTTCAGTTTTTTTTCGTACCTCATCTGTGTCCACGTTAAAATCTCTGCTGTTAAATTCCTCGTAAACTCTTCCTTTGCATTTCTGTCACGATACTTTGCAGTTTCATCCAACTCCAGAAACATATTTGGTCATTATTCCACTTACTATTGTTTCATATTATTTTTACTTTTCCAGTAGCTACAACAGAAAAACAGTCAGCTGTTAATTTAAATTCCCGCTCTTTTTCTCTTGAATTCAAGTTGTCAACTGACGTTCATACTCTTCAAGTTATTTCAAGAGTCCTTTCAAGTTAAATATAATAGATTTAATAAACACATTGTGTATATTGAGTATTGTGAGTATATTGTACACAGTTCTTTGTCACTCATCTTTAGCGTAATGTGACAGCGGCAATGTTCTTAGTGAGCACTCATAGAGATGACATAGCGGGCAATGCAGTCCACAGGTTACACACGCACAGTCACTGGTCACCTGGTGACAACCTTTTCTATTACAGATGCGGTAGTGAAAACCATGGATTGCTCCCCTTGTGTAATGGTGACGTAGCTCGAAGTTGGCTGCTTTCCATTCCTTGTTGTTCATCGCTGGGGTGCGGAAAAATTCTGGGTCAATTTCTGCAGTTTTCTGACGTCGTTCGTCAAAAAACTTTATACTGGCTGGGGTTGGTGTCAGGTTGTAAGTGGCCATTAAATCTTCTATGAAGGACGTTGTTCCTGCCAGCTGGTAAACGAGTCGGGTTGGAGCGAACTTGGAGATGCAGAGTGTTCTTTTTATATATCTGGACTTAGCCCTGTACAAAGTTTTCAGGTTTTGGTAACTCAAGTACGTCCATATTATCTCAATGGCACATGATGCTACTTTGAGTTTGAATAATGCAATTAAGGTTCCGAGTGATAGGGACTTGAGGTTTCGTATCCCCATTGTGGCCTTGATTGCCGCGACTATTCTATCCTCAATATGCCTGGTGAACGTGAATCCGGTTACTTGCAGGGTCACCCCTAGATATTTGAAATATTTTATTATTTCAAGAGTTTGATTTTCTCAGATAAACTCGTCCTTTGAGGATAATTTTCCTCCTTTGCGAAACTTCATTATTTTCGTCTTGTTTTGGTTTATCTGCATGTCATTATACGACTAGGTTGTTGATTGCCTCTTGGAGTGAGGTCCTGTTGTTACTTAACACAAGCATATTATCTGCATACAGATACATTTTCACGTCTTGGGTTGCTACCCTCTGGACCACATTGTGCGTAACCAGATTGAACATTATCGGGCTCAGAGGATCTCCTTGCAAGTTAAATATGAAGTAGAAAGGGATTCAACTTCACTTGAAATTTCAATTCAAGTTGCTGCTTGGCTTCAAATAAACTGGAAAATTGGAAACATGGTTCACACTTTTCAAGTTCGTCGAATCAAGTGACTTGAATTCAAATTACTTGAAAAGTTGGTTGGTTGGTTGGTTGGTATCATGGCAATGAAGCCATTAGCCATCTTGCAGTCCAGTATTTTTCTGTGAACAGGAAAAGCTTTGCAATTTTCCAGGTGATGCTTATCCATGATTACGTCCTTTCCACATAACACAATTGGGTGAGAGGAAGTTGCCGATTCTATATAAATGAGCTGCCAAACAATCATGCCCGGTCAGAAGGCTGCCATTGCTGAATTTTTTGGTTCTTCAGGGATGATGTTTAAATTTTGGAGAAGGGGTTTCCATGATTTATCTTTGGCTGATTCCTTTATTCTGTTCAAAAATGTTTGTTTGTATTCGAATTTTTTAATTGAATTTAACAGAAATAAATGATTTTTGAGTAATTTTGTTTTGTCTTAAGGTGCAGCCTTTCTTAGCCAGTTGATCCTCCAATTCATTACCTGTAATGCTGCAGTGTGCTGAAACCCATTGCAGAACTATTTTCTTGCCTAGTTTTTGGAGCTGCTTGATCGGGATAGGCTAAAGCACTGAGAAGTTTTGTCAGTTTTCTGTGAACTATATTGATATTGATAGGTATATTTTATTCCACCAGCTTACATGGATTGTGATGGCCCTTCTCATTTCTGTATACAGTGCCATCACTCCCTTGGATACATAGCCTATTCTGCTTACGCTTTTTTAAACATCCGGCTATTACATATAAATGACCTTGATGACTTTTCTATCACGTCTCTCCCCTCTGTTTCCCTCCCTCTCTGGACGGACAAGCAGATCATTTCAAACATGTTACAAAGAACACATCACAGCCATAACGAAATTACAAAACACTTCCACATACGCAGAACACATCACAAATGCTAACCACACCTACAGAGACATCAACACAGACATGGAAATTCTACACATCCAACCAAAAAGCCAGAAACTAAACACATTATAACAATAAGAAATATACAAACACACAAAAACACATTCAAATGAAATTCTCAACACACAACTCAATTTCAGAACACACACACACTCTTTGACTCCACATTACACTACACAAACACACCCACACAGGAAACAAAACAAAAGGCGCCAAGACCTGCAACAACCAGTTCTGAAGAAGGCCAATAACAGGCCGAAACATGTTAACCAGGTACGGTAAAATCTAACACGAGAAAGACATAGGCTATAATATATATTCCGAAGTGATACAGTGTTAAAAGCTATGTAATCAAGATGTATAAACACAGCTCAGGAGTGATGAAATAAGCTAAACATTAGGGGATTCACCATAACAAAGGAGACCAACTTGTGAGAATAGTCCAGTCCGCCTCTTTAGTGGTTTAGTCATAAAACAGGGTGGTCCAATTTTGAAAACGTATTACATTTATTAGTGAGACATAGTACAGCGATAGAGTGGAGTGGGAAGGGACCTGAAACCATGAACGTTTTTCTGGGATGCACTGTATTTAAACTAAACTGTTGTGCATAGGAAGATATTCTTGAATTGTCTTCATAAATAGTAGGCAGTGTTAATGGTTTTCAGTAATCTTCAAGGATGAAGCACAGTAATATGGTATCAGAGTAATTTGGTGGCTTCGAAATGTGTTACTTTTTGGAAAATCTACTGTGCTTTAATAGTTAATGTACCATACTACAGTACAATAACAGCCCCATAGAACACAGAGGAATATTGCGTGAGTATCTCTCACAGATTAGTAATTCTTGTATCACTGAGTGAGATGACTCAGTGGTATCAGACTAGACCAGGCCTGAACAAGGTTTGCGCTCTCCAAGCCGGCTCACAGCTCATGAGCGGAATGCAGATATTAGCTGCACTCTGTATAAAGGTGGACTGGAAGATGGTTTGGATCTCGTACAAAATATACACAAAAGGAAGTACTACTACTAGTGCTTATGAAAAGAATTCCCGTTCAGTGTTTGCAAAACTATCTTGGACTATTATTAATTAATAAAGAAATATATATTTTACAGAAGTAATAGAAGTTCTATAGCTACTTAAATGTACAATATCATTTTGTTATATCTTTGTTTATCAGTACATCAAAACAAGGTTTTATGCTGTTGGCAGTTGAAAGAAACAGTAGCCTACTGATCATGTTGAGCCAAACATAGTAATCATTTTCACAGCCAGCCTGTGTAGTCGTTGATATTATTGCTAATGTTTAGTCTTGTAAAACTCAACCAGGCTAGTAGTATTTTTCAAACAATTTTTAGCCCTTAGGTCACATTGAAGGTCAATAAGTTCGGGCTGTAAATCGTTAAATGTTAAATGTTATGTTCCGTCTTTTAGATTCCTCCATACTGTACTGTAGCAGTAGGTAAGCAACGTGAAACAGTTACTGAGAATAAGCCTACACACTGCACTCCACTAGATAATTGAGTGAGTGTCGTTTCCCTCTCCTCTACCTACAGCAAGTCTATTTCATTCTGACGTCTCTTCCTCTCCGTTTCGGCGAGCGGTAAACACCGCTCTCCCACTCCCAAGGAGCGCGCGCGCTCGTTGAGTGCTGTTTGTGCAGGCCTGGACTAGACCTTCATTCTAGAGCATCCTGGTTCAATTCCCAGTGCCGACCAATATTGTTGAGGTTTCTCCATTGTTTTCCATGACTGAACATAACTAATTTTCAGTTAAATAAAGGTGAATATCTGAATGGACTCTAATTACCACGAAATAATAGACACAGTGCAACAGCACAAGCAATCCCAACAATAAAGTACAAATAGTCGCAATATGGCTTAGGACTTAAAGCAACTATACATAGATAAGCTAAAAAAATCTGTGTGTGCACTGACCATCATTCTTAAGACATGTTTATTCAGACAATATGACTGAGATATCTTTTGTTTTCATGAGTGGTTTTGATTTAGGAAATAATTAAGTTGTTGTTGTTTTCTAATGCCAGGCGTTTGACAATAAAGTCATTTGACCTCTTGCACTCCAATATTTTTCAAAGATATTATCATGACCAGCCACTGAAGCACAGATTTTGAGGTGTTCCGAATCCATTTCTTGGTTTGAGTTGCACAATGGGCAGTTAGGGGACTGATATATTCCAATTCTATGCAGGTGTTTGGCCAAACAACCATGGCCTGTTGCCAATCTAAATGCAGCTACAGACGATTTTCGTGGTAAATCGGGAATTAACTGTGGATTTTGATGCAGAGAGTTCCATTTTTTCCCTTGAGATTGTGTTATCAAATTTTGTTTGTTGAAGTCTAAGTATGTAGATTTAATAAATCTTTTCACAGAGTAATACGTAGATTTAGTAACAGGTCTGAAATAATTAAGTAGTGGGAGAGAAAACAGTAATATTCCTTATAAACTTAACCTTGTCTTTCATCACAGATTTCACTTTTAAATTGTCATGATTTGAATCCAGGTTTCTGGTGTGAAATACCTTTTTAATGCTATCCAAGTGTTAAATGTTATGCTTAAACGAACAATGTTGAGTTGCTAAAAAAAGACTGACTCTGGAAACAATGCAAAATTTCCACAAGAAAATGAATCCATTTAGACTGATGGATAGCTAGCTACTCAATAAAGAATCTAATACAGTGGCAGGAATTTATAGTAAATTATTCTCATATTGCACCTGCCTAGGACCAAACACACTTTTAAGAATAACTATAGATCATAAACATTATTAGATTATCAATTCGAAAATTAATGTTATTTACGTACTTGTTCTGGACTAAATCTGGAAATAAAATGAATAGCTCTCAGGAGGATGTAGAAACAAAATAAGTTTCTCGTCATTATTTCATTTATGCCTTCAATATTACCGCGATTTGAGGCCTTGTAATCAGTATATTGTTATTACTTTTTTAGCCTATTTTGATTTTGCCCCATGGAAATCTGTCTAGAACTGTCCGACCAAAATTCTGGATAGAATGTGATCATGAGCGTATTCCGAATCTCACTGGTGAGCAATCTGATGGCATCATGGTGTTCCGAATTCCACCGATGACGTCATTGATGCTCCACCGGTGTCGCACCAGTGCCATCAGCTTGCAGAGCTGGTGGCAGTCTCCATCAGCCGCATCAGTGAATCTGATTGTTTCTTGTATAGGGCGGGAATTAGCAGACGAATGACATCGTGCACTGTTGTGTCTTGGCGGTGTGTTCTGCTGTATTGTTTGTAATGAGCACAACGTAAAAACAATATGTTAACGGCTTATGAGCAAACATGTCAGCGGACCAGTTATTACTACCGGTTCAAGAAATAAATTGTTTATGATCTCTTTTCTTTGAACGAGATGGCAGTACGGAAATTTCGCAAAATTTTGCTAGCGTAGCACAGATAACAACTTACACAGTCGCCATGACAGCCATCGATCCTTCCAGCAGTTTTGTTCCTATTCCGCTGCAGCGTGACGTCATTGTTGTCCACCGGTCCGGTGAGATTCGGAATACGCTGCATGTGTACAGAGGTGATATGGCCAAGTGGGTGATGCTTAATTTAAAACAGTTTAATGACTAGAAATCCAACGAAAATACTCGGCATATCTTTGAAGGACAGGATTAACAACAAGAGGCTGCAAGAAATCACATCCTCCAAGAACATAGTTCATGAAGCGGCAAGGATAAAATGGAGATGGGGAGGACATGTGGTAAGGGTGCAGGGGAATAGATGGGCGCAAATAACAACTACTTGGGACCCCTACCAAGGAAAGAGAAGACCGGGAAGGCTGAGAATCAGATGGGCTGACTCCTTCAGGCAGCAAATCGGAACACACTGGAGCAGAGTAGCACAATGTAGGAGAGGATGGAAGGAGCTAGGACAACAGCTAGTTGAGTAGAGACAACGCATCCCAAGGACAAAGTGATACATATCCTAATATGTTAATTTAGTGCGAATTAAATGTAGACCAATGAGTAGGAACTGAAATCACCTGAATGACAAAGCCTAAATATTCTAATGTGATAACTAACGTGCAGAACAGACTAACAGCAATGAGTACAATCCTAAATGACAAAAGTGTTGAATATCTTAGTTATAATTAAGTGACAAAGTGTTAATATTTAGTCATAATTGTCGATGTGTAGTACACAACTCCGCCCACGTGGACTAGCTCGACACGTGAGCAAAACGGAGCCAGAGCTTTCCCTCTTGCAGGAGGCCTTAGCCCTTCTAAGGGACACTAAGAGGCTATTTCATTTCATTTCCTTAGCTTATAAGCCCAGCACTCTATCACTAAGCCACTGTGTCACAGTGTGATTTGTGAAAGTTAGAAATTCAAATTATAATAATGTCTGTCATTTTATTAATACAGAAGATGCAGCTCGCTATTTCAAGTTGGCAACCCGATTGTTGTTCCAAGCTCCACAGGGAGACAGTGAAGTGCAAGATGAATATACCATTACAGAGAGCATAAAGAAAAGACTAGCTCAAACTAGATCTGAAAAAGAGGTGTACTTATTCAGTGATCTCCATCGGAAATTACAAGCAGGGGTATGTATGTAATGTATTTCGTGTTACAACTACATTTTTTATCCCCATGTAAAAGGTAGGCTACACGGTATAATGACTGGTATTTCTAAAGCTGCTTGTACACAGTCAAATTTTTCTTTCATTTCAATAATTTATAAGATAACTTGCCAAAAAAATTGAAAAAAAAAAAAAAGATTTGTCAAAGACTGTTTCATATTGCTGAAGATATGACAGGATTTTAAAACATGTGCTTTGAGGTTATTGTATTGTATTTATGTACATTTCGTGGTATTCGTTCATCGCTTCACAGCTAAAATATGGAACATGTAAAAAAAAAATCTTAAGGCCGGTTTTTCGAAGTATTGTTAGAAAATTTAACAACTGTTAAACTCTAAACAGTTTGTTAATTAATAAAATTGTATGTTTTCAACACCAGTTTGGTTTAACAGATTGTTAATAGTTTGTTAATTTTAAATGTAGGATTTCGGGCAGTTATCTCGTTTAACAGTTAGTTAAATATGGCCGATGTCTCCACAGCTGTTCGAACAGAAGTTGCGAAATTAATATTTTGTGTCTCTCTGTAGGGAATGTTTAGCATATGACTGGTAATATAACATTTAAAAAATACTTTGGACTGTTTAAATACATCAGTGTTATTTTATTTCTTTCGTATTTCGTATCCATAATAGCAATGAGGAAATATAACCTTACTTTGTAATTATTATTCAGCATGTCACCTACAACTTTCATTTGTCAACTGTTTGTTTATGGAGCGTGGCCTGCTATAACAGGTTGTCATTTTATGCAAGTTTCATGACTCACTCTATAATATAGAATTTAAAGATTAATTTTAGCCAATCCAACTGCTGTTGAGTAGTTAAAATAGCGCTAACAGATGTTATAGTTAAGTGTTGGTTATCTTAAACAAAATTATGTTGAACAAATGGAAAATGCATTAACAAAGCGTTAAAAGTAAACAGACTTTTAATTTAACATTCGTTAAGCAAAATTAAACATTACTTGGACATACTGGCCATTAGTAGTACTATAAATTCGTAATTACAATCACAGTGTAGTTGAAATACAGGGTGGAAGTGGGTAATTATAGACGAGATGTCGCTGAGTCAATGATTCAATTGAATTAGTTCTTGATTCAATTCTTTTGAATTGAATCAAAATAATTTTAAGGCTTCTTCCTGCACGTCTCCCCTTCTTCTGTTTTCTCTTCAACTTCTCTCTCCTAGATGTCCCTACCTCTTATTGTACCACTTCTCTCCTGTACATGTTTCTACTTTTATTTTACTACTACATCTATTCTGTCACGTAATTCTACATATTTCAAACGTATCTATATCATACAAATCCAATTTTACTTACCTTGGCGGTTTGGATGGGATTCGTTCCCAGGACCACTGGCACCATAATACCTCGCCTTAACACGCTCAGCTAAACAGCTACATTGTGAAATAAAGTTTAAAATGGGTCTCTTATGTTTAGGGTAGGATTAAAGAAAATAAAACAGATAAAGTAAATTTACGTAATCTAAATTATTCTTGACGTTCAAAAACAATAATTTACTTGTTTATAGTAAAGAAAAAGCTGGAAAAATATGCATAAAGAGGACAACATTGACGTACATTATCTATGACGTCACATTTCCAAAGCAACCTGACAAACAAGCATTGTTAGTTGAAGCGCCATTTTCAAGATACTACGATAGTAATAATAATTTATTGCATGAGCCATGGAAAGTGAAAATAATTGTAATTTGAGAAAGCTTTTCAGTAATTTGAGCAGTGAAGAAGAAGAGATTGATTTCGCCATGTCGTATAAACTAATACCTGACAAAAGTGCAAAGAAATGTGTGAGTTGCAAATCAAGTGATAGTGTGAATTGGCAGAGAAGGGCAAAATACTCAAACTATTCATTCTGTTTGAAGTGTAAAAAGTGTAAACAGGAAACGTCTATAACCCACAACACGTGGTTCGAAAACATAAAAATAACTATACGTCAAAGTTTGGTTCTTATTTATATGTGGTTGCTTCAAACAACTCTTCAGATAGCTGCTTCAGAGGCAGAAGTTCACTTCAGTACTGCACTAGATTATTTCTGTTTCTGCAGAGAAATATGTTATGTTATAATTACACAAAATACCAAACCCATAGGAGAAGGACACATCGTGGAATTAGATGAAACACATGTCTACACCAGAAAATATAAAAGGGGCAGACTTCTCAAAAACGAGAAAAATAGCGTATGGGTTTTTGGAGGTATCGATAGAGAGACGAAAGAATCGTTTGTATTGAAAGTGGAAAAAAGAGATAAAAATACCTTGATACCCATAATTAAGTCATTCACCAAACCACATACTAAAATTATGACGGATGGTTGGAAGTCTTACAGTGATTTGAAAGATGAAGGATATATCCATGAAGTTGTGAATCACTCGATAGAATTTGTTCGTGAAGATGATCGTTCTGTGCACACCCAAAAAGTGGAACGAATGTGGAAAATGCTGAAATCGGTTTTAAAAAGAGAAGGCGGGGAAAGTGAAAATGATCATTTATACGTGTTTGAGTTCCTATATCGTGAACAACAGAAACTGAAAGGAATGACTACACCAAGTGAAATGTTTCCACAGTTTCTACAGCATATCCATGACACATATCCAGGGTACGAAATAGAAGGATTAAAACCTAAAGACTACATTCCTCAGCAATGAGTGATAGTGTCATACAAACAATGTTTTTTTTAGGAAGTGTTCAATTATTGAAAGAAAAACTTGGCGAACTATACAGTGTTACGTATTATAATACGAACAATAATTGTAGGAAGTCTTCAGTTAACAGTGAATAGTATACCTAGTGAACTATACAGCGATCACCAAGCAATCACTCATTTTTATGAACTATTGGTAGTTTAATTCTGAGCGTGTTATCTAACTTCGTATTACAATGAGAACAATGATTGTGAGAAGTGTTCAGTTAAAGGAGTGTTCAATTAGGTGAATGTTACTTATGACCCGCCCACTATAGGAGACATATGCCAGTTTTACACTAATCCTAAACATATTTTGTATAACTTGTTACTTGCGAGCCATCCAAAACCCCGACCTCCACCCGATACCCCGCTTTTTTCATCATGTGCTACACGTCGGATCATCATCGGGGCTTGCAGCCCCGATACCCCGCTTTTTACATCATGTGCTACACGTCGGATCATCATCGGGGCTTGCAGCCCCGATACCCCGCTTTTTACATAATGTGCTACACGTCGGATCATCATCGGGGCTTGCAGCCCCGATACCCCACTAATTACATCATGTGCGTGTAATAAATAATAAGCAAATCATCTTTGATTACAGCAGTCACCAAAGAATCGTTCACTAAAGTGAACTATTTAATTCTGAGCGAGTCACCTAGCAACGGGAGTCGTTCATTCAATTGAATCATTGACTTAGCGACATCTCGTCTTAGCTGGAAGTGTAATAGCCTTGCAGATCTCCAGAGCAAATAGTTCATTTTGTATGAAACAAAAAACTATAATTCCGAATTCTCTTATTCGGTAACTATTGCGAGTAGGATCGTGATTTATTTCCATATCGATAAGAAATATAACAAAGAACAATTTATTCCTTTGGCATATTTCAATAGCTTGCACGGTTTTTGTGTAAATTTAATTTTAAAAACCTCTAAATTCAAACCATTCCACGAAGCGAACATGTGGCAACCAACGTCTTGGCAGCTTATGTACAGAGACTCACCAAGTTTGTTGGCCTCTTACATCTGTATATGAGCAGTGTGTTTTAGCGACGATATTACCAGACTGTTGAAACTTCAAACTTTATTTTGTAATTAACCGTGCATTTAATCACAAAACATAATATACGTTTTCTGTTAATGTACGTGTACCCTAGCATCTTTTACAGTCTACAAGCTTACTTCACTTCCACCCTGTATATATAGAAGAGTTTTACAATATAGTCTGCTAGTACAACACAGAGGTTTAGTATCAGTACAAGACAGAAATATTAAATTGTTGAATGTCAAATTCACCTACAGAATAGAAGGCATGAGATATTAGGTAGGCCTATTTCTTTAATTTGGCCCTAAATTATCTTATGTTTTGAGTTAGATTTTTGATATCCATAGGGAGGCTATTAAAAATTTTTATTGCCATATAACGCACTCCTTTATTGATAGCACAATAGACTTGCCAATGGAGTATGAAAGTAATTTTTTTTACTGCGTATTTATGCTATGAACTGTTGAATTAGTTACAAAGTTTTCATGATTACATAGGAGAAAGTTTATTAATGAAAAAATATACTGACAAGCCATGGGCATTATTTGTAGTTTTTTTTTAATGGCCCTACATGATTCTATAGATTTGGCACATACTATTATTCTAATTGTTCTTTTTTGTACTAGGAATATACTGTTACTATCTGTAGAATTTCCACAGAATATTATGCTATGAACTGTTGAATTAGTTACAAAGTTTTCATGATTACATAGGAGAAAGTTTATTAATGAAAAAATATACTGACAAGCCATGGGCATTATTTGTAGTTTTTTTTTAATGGCCCTACATGATTCTATAGATTTGGCACATACTATTATTCTAATTGTTCTTTTTTGTACTAGGAATATACTGTTACTATCTGTAGAATTTCCACAGAATATTATGCTATGAACTGTTGAATTAGTTACAAAGTTTTCATGATTACATAGGAGAAAGTTTATTAATGAAAAAATATACTGACAAGCCATGGGCATTATTTGTAGTTTTTTTTTAATGGCCTTACATGATTCTCTAGATTTGGCACATACTATTATTCTAATTGCTCTTTTTGTACTAGGAATATACTGTTACTATCTGTAGAATTTCCACAGAATATTATTCCAAAACTCATTACTGAGTGGAAGTATGCAAAGTATATTGTTTTTAAGGTATTGATGTCTTGCTTAGATCTAATAGCGAAATATGCTGAATTTAGTCTGAGAGTAATTTATTTATATTATTTTTTCAATTTAACACATCGATTTGTAAGCCAAGAAATTTGGTTGTTGTTGTTTCTATTAAGGACCTATTAATTATTATGCTTGAAATTTGTAAGGTTGAATTTGGATTGAATTTAAATTGAATTATGTTAGTATTGTAACCTATGTAGGCCTACCTACCAAACATTACAACATAAATATGTAAATTCTTCGAACAATAGCTAGGCTATATAAAACAATATAATTTTATTACTTAACTGTACAAAACCCCAAAACAAAGAATATTACGATCGCATATTGTTTTAGAATAAAATATTTACGATTATAAGCAACTACACCTTCTACGCCCCATAATGCACCGCGAAATACCGCCAATTGCCAAGTATTAAATTGTTACTGTCGGTTTTGGTCATACGTAAACGGATTAGAATGGATCTGGAGGTAACATGACTACTAGCAGATTATTATATCAATGTATGTTTCACTATGTATTTATTAAAAGTGTTATGGTTGTGACATGGACTGAACACTTCATTTCCACATTCTTTCTCTTATCAAGAAGGATGTTGGCATTCCTTCATATGTTAAAGCATAGGGGGACATATCAACGGACATATTCTACAGTTTAACCGAACAGAATATTCGCTTATTTATAAAAAAAATAACTTCTGCTGAACTTGTCTACACTTTTGAAATATTCACAATAACACGAAACAATTTGTAATCGTAATAATACGAACAAAACAGCTGATAAACACACCGGAAAAAGAGATGAACTATGGGTGATTTGACGGCCATACTAGTACACCTTTTTGGTTTCAAGCTTATGCCCCGGGGTTGTCTTGGTCAGATGACATATTTTTTTGTGGTTCTTGGAATCTTAATATTTTCTAATCCTATAGGTCAGTTCCTTCAAAAAATTGTCAAGTCTTTGATAAATTAGAAATGTTATTTACTTTGAAGATAATCAAAGGCTTTTACAGTATTGTAAGTGATTTTACATCATAACTTGTAAAGTATTGGCAAGTCTTGAAAAGTCTTGTGAAGCATTGAATTTAACGAAAATTTGATTTTGTTAAAGCAGTTTAACAGCTTCAATTAATACACTCCAGCTCGATGTCCTCAACATTTCTAGATATAATATTAGTGAAGTGCTGTATATGAATTATTATTCTCAAAATATATAGGCCCCAAATATAGTCACTTTAATTATATTGATTGCGATTCATATTGTAAGGCATCTATTTCACTCTTATCTCGCACAATTCATCTGATGAAAATTTGTGTGAAATACCTGTTGAGTTGTTGCTACATAAAATGTAGAAAATGCAATTGATTTTGTACTGTTTATTGTTTTATTATTTTCAGACTCTCTTAAAGAATCGTCGTGCCATATTGTCGTTCTTTATGAATCTTAGTGATGTGCCACCACAGATGAGTTACACTACAGCATCACCACAATTCATGGCGGGGCTAGTTTCTTCTGAATCAGTTCCAGCTGTAAGTATTAAATATATTTTCCCGAAAGGAACAAGCAACATTTGAAGGAACATGTTTTGCACACAATTATTACAAAATTAATTGATGTGGTTCTTTACAGAACTGAATTACTCAAAACAGAATTATAATATGACTTCATCATCATCATCATCATCATCATCATCATCATCATCCTTCACGAATTAGGCCTCTGTAGACCTGTTTCGGCCCCATCTAGCAGTCTTCTAAAAGGTCTTCCTGGTCGACGATGTCCTCTAGGTTTATACTGCATCATAATTTTTGGGATTCTTGAATTTTCCATTCTTCTTACATGATCTAGCCAATTGAATGTGTATCTGCTGATTTTTTCTTCTACTGACTCTACTTCTAAAATTTCTTCATTCCTTTTTCGGTCTAAAAGAGTATATCCTGCTGTCCTCCTGAAAAATTTCATTTCCGTTGCTTTGATTCTGTTCGTATCTTTTTTCTTTAATGTCCAAATTTCGCTTCTGTATAAAAGGGAGGGTAATGCTAGTGTATTATATATTTTTATTCTTGTAGATTTTTGTTTGAGATGGGCAGGGCATGTAGCACGTATGGGCGAATCCAAAAATGCATATAGAGTGTTAGTTGGGAGACCGGAGGGAAAAAGACCTTTAGGGAGGCCGAGACATAGATGGGAGGATAATATTAAAATGCATTTGAGGGAGGTGGGATATGATGATAGAGACTGGATTAATCTTGCACAGGATAGGGACTGATGGCGGGCTTATGTGAGGGCGGCAATGAACCTTCGGGTTCCTTAAAAGCCATTTGTAAATAAGTAAGTAAGATTTTTGTACTAATTTAGCTTTTAATGTATTGTTTATTATTCCTAGAATTTGTGTAAATTTGGTAATTTTCTTGTTCACATCTTTTTCATTTTGATAAGATATTTCACAACCCAGATTTTTCTTTTGTGTGAAAGCCTTATATTTTCCGGTGCTCTCTATGGCTGCCTGTGATATTTGAGTTTTAATATGTTCCCATTCTTTGTGAATGTCTTCATCTTCAGGTGTTTCTAACATTTTTTGTTCAAGTCTTTTTTTGATAAAGCCAGTGTACACTGTCGTCATGGATTAATCTAATTTTGTAACACATTAATTCTTTTTTGGGGGAATTTATCTTTGTTAAATGTAGCGATCTTACTTTTGCTAAATTAAGGTAATGATCTGATCCAATGTCACTTCCTCTGAAGACCTTGACACCTAAAAACAATTCGGATAATGTCATCAAATTATCTGTCCTTATACTGCTTGTTTGAGGCTTGAAAGTAATGTAATTTTCCCTAAGATAGGTTACTAGCCTTATCATTAGGTAGTCCAGTAGTGGGGCTGTCACTTTTAGCCTCTGGACAGGCTTGTAATGCAGCATTTCCTCTGCATTTGATGAAACAGTTATACCGCTGTGACTCGGTCACCATATCCTCATTGGTAGAAACAGGATGGACCACAGGAAAGTGAGGATGGCATTTGGATAGGAGAGGATGTATGTTTCGCGTCACTATCCCTTCTTCTTAATATGACTTCTGTAACATTAATAGGTGCTGAATTTAATTTGATGTTAATAATCCATCAAAGAAAATAATAATAAATAATTCTTGTATACAATATATTTTAAGTACTTCGCTTATGACGTTAAAATTGAGGGGTCATAAGTAAAGGGGTATAAGTGTACTTAAGTTTCATTTGAGAAAATGTAATTGAAAGTTTTTAAGCTTTCGTAAATTCCGTGAAATTTTTAATTTTAGTGTGTGATGTGGTTAAAAGATATGCAGTGAGGTTAGTCGGGGTTTGCAGGAGCTGTTCCCCCGCGAAGAGATGGCATGATCACCGGGAATAGTGTGTCTGCATTCTCGGCGCGTAAGAAATGAGCGACACTGCAGTTTTGCTTTAGTTGTGTTACGTTGTATTGTAACCTATGTAGGCCTACCTACCAAACATTACAATAAAGTTAATTCCAGATTCATACAATAAAAATAATCCTGTAGAAGGTTTTTTAGATAAAAGAATCTTATTGAATTCTTCTATAATTCTTTCCATAGAAACAATATTTATTCTGTTTCTATTTCTTTGAATAGATTGAAATGAAGATTTATCAATAAAAAATTGAAGTTGAGTAGCAAATCGGATAACTCACATCATTCGCAATGGATCGTCAGAAAGTTGGCAGTCAAAGTTTTAATCTTAAAAGTTTGTTAAGTTTAAAGTGCTCCGTGTAAGCTACTGTTGTAATGACTTATTCATTACGTGAACGTACTTATCTATACAATACATATATACAGTACATAAACGAAAATCTTGTGTGGCGACAAGACTCAAATTTCTGGAAAAGTTTCAAGAGAGATCTGTTCCAGCCGCCAGTACAGTAAAAAGACTTTAAAAGAAGTTTATGCAGACAGGTTTGATAAACAATGAAAAACCGAAAAGAGAATGCCGTGAACTGTCGGAAGAGAAATTAGATGAGATTGGTGAAAGATTGGAACACACCCCTCAAAAATCCTTCAGACATTTAGCGCAGGAAACTGGAATAAGTAAAAGTTGTGCTTGTATAGCGACAAAATTACTTAAATTAAGGCCCTACAGAATGCAAGAAACCCACACTTCATGAACGAACTTAAACAGAATATAAGAGATGCAATACATTCTATCAGTGCTGAAGAACTTGCAAGAGTGACTGTAAATTTCGTAAAAAGATGTCAAATGTGTGTTGCAGTAAATGGAGGACATTTTGAGCAACAAATGTGAGCTTGGTAAACATTGTAACAGTAGGATTGTAGGCTTAAAAGTGCTGAAGACGTGTGTGTGTGTTCCTTGCAGTAACCAACACATTGATAGCTCCAGATGAAAACCCGAGCGTCCCCAACTGCGACGGTCATACGTGTGTGTTGGTCCACGTGGGCGCCAATCACAATGGTTGCTCTCTCCTTCCTCTGCCGCGTCGCCGACAAAGTCAGGATCGGGTAGCTCAGCTGGGACGCCGATACATGCTGCTGTCCCACGGTGGAGATGATCTCTTTTCAGGGACACTGTGGTTTTGTGGGTGAAGGATTTTATTGTGATTTTTGCCGATCACACGAACACAATGAAAAAAAACCATGGAGTAAAGCTCCACTAATCTGGTTTATTATGATCACGTCCCTACGTGAGTATGAACGATGGAATACTGGCTGTTATCTTCTCCGTAATCTCGGCAACTTTATACTTTTATCGAACGCCTGTTTAAATCACCACTACTATTTCCCGAGTAAGTCACAAACTCGAAAACAGACCATTTGAAGTCTCCACTTTACCACCACGATCGGCTCAATGGCCGGGAATTGTATGAGGGCACGTCTTGGTTCGCCACACGTTTAAATACCTGCCGTGATGACGCACTCTCATGACGCTACTTTTGTATTGGCTAGCTTAAGACATCGCGCGCGTTCCTCGACAATGAAAACCCACGCTTCTAGAACCTATGCTGCGCTAGAGTTCAGTAACCTTGCGCTCGTCTTCGGGTTGAGTGCCCACACACTTAGGCTTAAGGTAATTGCCGCCTGCAAGTCTGTGAGGACAAAAGCACCTGTTATACGCTTCGCCGCCCACAACCGCTTGGGGTAGAACACCTTAAGAAATGGAGAAATATCTGAGATGAAGCTATACCGTATTTGATATAAAAGAAATATCTCTTCCTATTACTAGACCATCCGACTACCGCTTCACAACTAACCTCTCTGTATATCTTTGCCACTAAAATTTTAGATGATTTGGCATACCCTGGATGCATGGAACTAATTTGTTTAGAAATGTCGCTTATATCCTTTTGCTTCTGACCCCCTCAATTAAGATAAGGAAATGTAAGTTAGAAGAAATGCATTAATATATCTGTAGTTCAATTCAATTCAATTTATTTGGTCATTAGACATACAGTTTTAGGCTTCGTCAGAATACATTGAAAAAACATATAAATACATTTTTAAAAACACTAATAATAGAAACAGTAAAATTTAAGTAATACAATGAAAACATGAAAGAATTTGAAACTTTTAAATTGAAGAAAACTAACTAAATTGCAAATAAACTTATTTATTAAAATACAATTTCATACAAATCTGTGTTGAAAAACTCAGCAACAGAAAAATAATTGTAACTAATCTAAATAACTTTATTTATTAAAAAACAATTTCGTGTGAATTTATGTGAAGAAACTCATCTACAGAGTAGAAAGGATTAATTAAAAGCCAATTATAAAATCTAGCTTTGAAACTATTGGTTGGTAACTTATAATATTGACTGGGAAGCTTATTATATAATTTCATCCCCATGACAGAAAAATTTGTACTAGTTTTATGTAATCTACAGTATGGAATATTAATTTGTTCACTATTTCTAATTTCATGAGCATGTATATTGGCTATTAATGAGTAATTGTCTATATTTTGTCGAGTGTAAAGGACTAGGTCGTATATATATAAATTTATGACAGTTAATATCTGTGATTGTTTGAAAAGAGGTCGACAATGTTCAAGATAGTTTGATTGACATAGAATTCTAATGGCTTTCTTTTGCAAAATCAAGACGCTCCCAATTTTGCTACCATTTCCCCAGAAAATTAAGGCATACCTAATTATCGACTGAAAGAACGAAAAGTAGGCACATCTTAAATAATTTTGAGAAACATTTGCATTGGGAGTATTCTCCAAGATAGAATTAAAGAACCTTTGTTTACTATAACAGTCTATAGCTTGCAATAACAACCACTTTTCTTAATAGAGGTGGGTTGTGGCAGCATTTTGCAATGACAGCTGCAGAAAAATCACTGTGATGAGAACAGTGACTTTGTCACAGTGTAATTTTTGTATTGGGATGATTCTTGGCAATTGTGGGGCTCCATTTCCTGTCTCTAAATTTCCAAGTCGTCTAGAACTCAATTTCACTGTCATCTACATATCTCTGAACAAACCACTAGGAATATCCATGTTTCTCATTACAAGCTGACAGATGTTAGAAGGGTACAGAGATAGAACGAACTTTGTTTTCCCCCCCCCTCCCCAAAAATGAGTTATGCATGCTGTGTGGACTAGAATTCCATGTAGTTTAACCCTATGAATGAAAAACTGTGATAATGTGAACAGTCTAAGTGCTATGACAGATTTTAGTTTTGGCATGCAAAGAAAGAATATGCTGAAGACAGACTTTAAGTTGCTCTCCTGAACAATTTACTAAGTGAACAAAGCTTGTTATTTCCCTTTAACCTTCATTAATATTTATCGCTCTTCTGAAAATTGAATTGATATGCCTGTGCCATCTCTTAATTAACAATAAAGATTAGCATAGTGAGTATACTGAAAGAAAAACACTGTGACCTCGCCTATCATAGCTTCAGTATCAAAGGTTGCCGATGTTAACGTTTTGAGTTGGACGAAAATTAATTAGATTCTAGTTATGTTTATTTATCTATTTATGTCCATAATAGGGCATAGCCCCAATTACAATAGACAGTACAGATAAAAAAAAAAACATATTGCATACAACACGAAAAAAAGAGGTAAAACAGATACAAGTGTAATTACAAATTAAAAATGGAAAAGGGAAGGAAAAAAAAAAACAAATAGATACCACCTAAATAAAAAAGACAGATACAGATATAAATGAAAAAAAAAAAAACACCAAATAAAAACAAATCAAAAAGAGCCAAGTACAGACATCACAGCCAAAAATGCAAAATGTAGGCATAGCTATAATTGGCAAATTGCAGAGCAAATACACCATGTTAATAAATTCAATATACAGCACTACACAGCAGGCCCAATAGGCTCAATTAATTTATTCAGAAAACTCAGCAACACAGAACATGTGTTTCAAGTAATTCTTTACTAACTTTTTCTTGTACATATTGTACGATAACGAAAAATCTAAATCCTCTTTATTTGATAGATGATAGTAAGTTCGAAGCATTAATAAAAGTGGAGACATTTTATGAGATAGTGTTTTTGTTGTCTGTAAATGAAAGAGAGATCGCTTTCTCAAATTTGATTTACCAATATTGAAACTAATTAGCTGTAGAAGATCACGGTTGTCTATTAAGCCGTTTATGGTTTATGTTATCCTTCAAGTTGTTAAAATCTTCTGACTTGCAGTTTTCTGGACTCTGGACCTGTCACATATACACTGTATGTACATCTGTCACCTTTGCTGTGAGTCACATATTTGACAGAGATGGCGATTTCTCGTAGCTGTGATTTTGGAACTGTAGTCACAGTCTGAACCAGTGATAAATCTATCACAGGTCTTCAAATCACACTCCATCACTACTTCTTAAACCAGTGCAGTCTTTGTTTTTCCTCTTCAGAGATTGCAAGGAAGGCATACATACTGGTGCCTTAAAAATAAATCTTGTCACACCTCCTACAGTTGCACTTAGTGTTATTGTTTTCATCTGCATTCCTTTCTGCCTTTAAATCATAAGTTTGCAACACAGAGAAGAGTGGCAGCAGACCTTTGGATGTGCCTGCCTTACTTTTGTTGATATTAATAACTAAACATCAATGTTATAATAAAGTTAGATTCTTTATTCCTGAAACAGAGAATACATAATCTAAAAGCACTTATGTGGTTGATGAAACTTCGTAACTACAGTATTATTGGTTTAAAGAAAGTGTGTTTGATTTGCAGGATAACATTCAACAGACTTACTTCGGACTTCCGAGATTGTCATCAACTTCCATTCTTGCATCAGACTCAACTCCCGTTTTACCAATTAATGTGCTGTCAGGTAGTACTGCAGGTAAATATATTATTTCGTGTAATATCGTTTCCTCTGTACTATACTATATACTGCATCAAAAAACATGTTATTGCAAAAAACTCTCTAATATCACACTTAAGATGTGGCTTTTGTGGCTGAACCATGCCTTGAATCAGTCTTAAGTTGCACTTAGTGCTAAACTGTAAAAGTAGAAATAATGATCAGTGCTAGTGATACAGAATAAAGTAACATCTTTAAATATATAGTCATGAAATTTATTTTTTATTGATTACTTGTAGATTTCCTGTTGTTATGAAGTTAACGTTCATAATTGTTTCAGAACAAAGCTGGCACCAAGATAGCCATGGATTGGACCATGATAGCCGTGCCCGCCGATCAGCAATGCATCAAAGTTCTAGTTGCCACATGTCTTCTGATGCTAATCTTACAAAATCAGGTAGCTACACTAAACTCAATTTGACTGTACGTTGTCTAAAACTATAATGCAGAAATAAATTGTCAGTTGTTTCACTTTCTAAATTTACTTCAGTGTAATTGGTTTGAATGTAGTGCAAGATAAATTGTGACTCATATATGGTCAGAGATGTAATATACCTATACAATAAAGTTCACTTTCCCTTTCCTCTTAAATGATGTTTAAGTACTATTTTAGTTACCCCATTTTAATAATACCAGTTGTATGTTGCTACAGTATGACAAGAAGTGTCAGTACATATATATCACAACGATATCTTCAATTAAAAGCACTTAATTTCAGAACTATTTTTTGTACTGTATGTATAGCTGTCAAAGAAAAAAGTGACTGCACTCGTGAAAAGCGAATATATTCAAAGTCCACTTTGGATCACACTTGTTGAATCGCGCTTGAAGCATTTTCAGAACTATTGTGTTTAAGCAGGAGTCATTCGATATCTGCATCTTGTTGAGCTGCGGTAGAGTGCTAGCTCAATGATTCGAAGGTTTTGAGTTCAAGCCTTGTTCAAGTTATCATTTTATTTTGTTATCGTTTGCTAGCAATATAAATAATATTCAGCTTATCATTTATATTTTGTTATCGTTCTTTATGATGTAAATATTATTTAAGTTATGATATTTATATTCTATTATCGTTCTTTAGCGATATAAATAATATTCAAGTTATCATATTTATATTCTATTATCGTTCTTTAGCGATATAAATAATATTCAAGTTATATTTATATTCTATTATCGTTCTTTAGCGATGTAAATAATATTCAAGTTATCATATTTATATTCTATTATCGTTCTTTAGCAATATAAATAATATTCAAGTTCTTTATATTCTGTTGTCATTCTTTAACAATATTTACAACTGAATAGACTACAGTGGACTTTATGTTGTCAGCAAACAGCTGGATACATTAAGAAGATTTATTGATTTAACAATATAAATAATATTGAAGTTATCATTTATATTCTGTTGTTCTTCAGCGATATAAATAGTATTCAAGTTATCATTTATATTCTGTTATCGCTATTTAGCGATATAAATAATATAAATTTAATTTTAGGTTTAGAACAATACAGCTGCATAACACTAGTGTTACTTTTTTCTTATATTATTATTTATTACATTATACTACCCTGTAACATAATAAAATGAAAAGGAGTGACAAGAATTTGAATCTCAGATGTTGAAATCTGAATTCCGAAGTCCCGACTGAGCTATGGGGGCACAAGTAACAAGCATATGCGGGAAAATTGGCCTAATCCCCCTCCAAGACGTCGTGATGATTTATGGAAGCTCGTCCAGGATGCCTGGCTGAGAACAGTTGCTATTTGAAAAGATTAGTGGATTCCATGCCCACTTGACTGCAAAATGTAATCGAGATGGGAGGAAGATGGGCTAAATATTGAATCGTAGCTCTCCCCTCCCCTCCCCTCCCCTCCCGAACTTTTAATTGTTTGAATTTTCTAGGGCAGATGCCAGGAAGTTTGTTTTGTTTATGACACAGAAGATATTTTTGTTGAGAATAAAATCTTTCTTTCCATTTGCAGCCATAATGTCATAATAAATAATGATAAAGTCATGTATGTATTTATTCACACTGCAATGGGTATATACCCAGTGGCAGTGGTAACTAATTACACTCAATAATGACAATAATAGACACAATTAATAAAAAATACAATTAATAATAATACTAATAATTAATACCAACAGTAATTTATAATAATAATAATAATAATAATAACAACAACAACAGGGAACATCCTAAATTAAATGAAGCACGATCATTTAAAATAACGTTTAAAGTAGATCTAATTTGTATCTTAAACCTAAGTTCGAACTAAAACCCACGAGTATGATATGTTCATATCTGCACAAGTACCTTTCAAAACTACACTCATTTCGCTGACAACTCACTTACTGCACTGGAACTACGACACATTTGACTGATTCTATCCTGATTTCACTAACATTTCACTATTCAAATACTTTGCACTGCCACTATAAACTATAAAGCTTCATTGACAGGAACACGTTTCACTTACACAACACACTTCACTGACACAACATAATTCTTCACTGATACAACACTTCAATAACAAAATATCAATTACACCCTTTAAATACTGTGTATAATTACCGTCTATTAGTAAGGTCCTTAAGCCTATTTTTAAATACATTTTTGGTTGTTGGTAAAGCCTTTAGTAAGTCTGCAGGTAAAGCATTCCAGTCCCTGATAGTCATGGCATAATACATTCATGAACTTGATGTTTATTACTAAATCAGTCATAAAAGAGACAGCAGTAATTATATTTTCTCTCTTTAAAAAAAAAAAAAAAACGTAAAAAGCACTATGCTGTGTTCGAATGCACGACCTCATGAATACTAGCCTGCCACTATGCTACAATAGTGACATACAGAACACTTCAATTATAACTGTGGATATCAGGCCACATGGTCCAACAACATGTAACATCGTCTGTCTCTGAATTGTAGCAAAGATACCCAATGGGAACTTAGCTTCTAGAGAGCGGTCACTTTTTTCTTTTTACAGCTGTACGTGTGTTTAATTTCAATTCAAATTCTTTTGCAAAAATTTTAAGACCTTAATTTATTTTTGTGATTTAGTTGCCAGTGAAGTTTCAGAATCTCAGCTCCTGCAGGAGTTAATATACTCATTTCAAGGAATCAACGGAAAATTTCTCAAGTTGAGTCCAGTTAGTCAAGGTTACAAGCTTGATCCAAAGGTATGTGAATCATAACTTATCATTTACCGTATATTTTCTTACATGAAGCAAATATGTCAAAATAAGCTTTCTTTATATATTAAAAAAATCCGTGGGACTACAGCCCGTGAAGGGCCTAGACCGACCAGCCGGCTGCTGGCCTCACGCCCACATGCCGAAGCAGAGGTGGACGATCATCCAACCAGAAAGGAGATATGTGGTTAGCACGATGATCCCCCCAGCTGTTATAGCTGGTACTCGCAACCGGATTTCGCTACCTATCGTAGCTCCCCAAGTGCATCACGATGCTGGGTGGGCACCGGTCCCATACACTGGCCGAAATTTCATGAGAAAATTTCTTCCCTCATGAAGACTCGAACCAGCGCGCATTCCGTAACGCGAGTCCTAGGCGGGATGCCTTAGACCGTGACGCCACGGCGCGGGACTTCTTTATATATTACTAAATAAAAATGTCTGTGTGATACAGTGACATACATTTTATTTGTAATTTTTTTTTTAATTTCAAATGTTTCAATTTTATTTTCGTATATTAACTGTTATTTATGTCAGTAATCACTAATCGCTTCCCACACCAAGTGACTTCGTTTCATTTTGTAAAATGCATAAATTGCTACCTCAGAACAACGTGGGATATCTTGCAAAAATCATATTTTAAATGAGGATAAAAATTGCTATTGAACATAGAGTGTAATATGTAAATAAAGTTTCTTGTTGTTTTAGCTTCATATTAAATCAAAAGTTTGCACTCGATGTTCAATAGCAATTTTAATCCTCATTATTTAAAATATGATTTTTGCAAGATATCCCTCTGTTGTTCTGAGGTAACGAAATGTCAAATTTTGTATGCACTTCACAATTTGCTTGTTGTAGGTAAGAGTGAAACGCTCTGTTCGCCGGTATGTTTTACGGCTGGCAGAGCTTGGATGGTTGCATAATCAAGTGAAGCAACATTGTGAAAATGCTGCAGCTTCCAAAAATCTTGGACTCATTGGTCAAAGCCTTGTTGCGGCTTTGAGAGAAGAACTGACTGAGTATTACCGCTTGGTGGCTGTCCTTCAGTCACAGGTTAGATTCTCATTTACTCTAAATCTTAATTAAACTCAATTGAACTTCTTTGTTTTACATTGTTTCTGCAGACATTTGAATTCCTATACGAATTCAACATTCATTTTTCTCTTTTACTTTAATGCCTTATATCATAGACATTTTACATCAGTGACCATGAATTCCCTATCTCTGTCTCATATTCAACCATCTTCATCAGGGTTAACTTGGAAGTCTGTTCTGATCATATAGTAAATAGTCCACAGCTGTGGAGTAACGGTTAGCACGTCTGGCTGTGAAACCAGGTGGCCCGGGTTCGATTCCCAGTCGGGACAGGTTACCTGGTTGAGGTTTTTTCCGGGGTTTTCCCTCAACCCAATATGAGCAAATGCTGGGTAACTTTCGGTGCTGGACCCCGGACTCATTTCACTGGCATTATCACCTTCATCTCATTCAGACGCTAAATAACCTAAGATGTTGATAAAGCGTCGTAAAATAACCTACCAAAAAAAGAAATATATATATATATAGTAAATATGAATGCTATGGATTATTGCTGTGTGAACGAAATTCCTCCATGGAAATGGGTGATTCCAGGACAAAGCATACAAATTCCAGGAAATCATTCCAAAAATGATCCTCCATACAATCTTAAGTTAGATGCCATGGAACTACTCTGCAGCACATATAAGGATCACCTTCAAATTTATACAGATGGATCTCTAAATCCTAATAATGGGACATCAGGAGCAGGGTATTATATTCCAAAATATCAAGAAAGTTATTTCATTCCATGTTCATCCTCCTCCAGTCTTGACACTGAATTGACACTATTGATGCTGCTCTTCAGTGTGTTACTCAAATTTCTGAAAAATCTATTTGCATACTTACTGACTCCAAGGGGGCTATATTTAATATTATAATATTAAATATGTACCAAACCTATGTGCACATAGAATTATTCCAATTCAGAAACAACTAAGTAAACTAAAAGAACTCCAAAAGGAAATAACATTTCAATGGATACCTAGTCATTGTGGTATACCTGGAAACGAGAAAGTCGATAATATTGCAAAACAGGCAACATATTTGCAACCAAGACCTCTTCAAGTGATATCTCTATCCATTGCTTTTGCTTCAGTAAAGTCTCATTTTACAAACCTATGAATCAACAAGTGGCTCTCTTCTGACAAAGGAAAAATTTTACAGTCTGTTTCAAAAGAAACCAAATAACCTGAAAATATACAAAAACTTGCCCAGACATATTCAACAAGAGCCAGAACAGGTCACATTGTCACTCAATTGTACCTACACCGATTTCACATTTTTGATAATCCTACTTGTCTGTGGTGTAATAATCATGATGAAGATCTGGAACACATTCTTGTATACTGTCCATCCATAAACCACAAAAGAAGTAAATTAAAATCATCAGTACCAGTTGCAGAAGACACAGTCCTGCAGTATATATTGACTACACTCCAACTCTGGCTACTAGCAACAGGCATCTATAATGAACACCGATCAAAATACCCCTCATTTCTCGTGAAAAACAACTGAATAGACTATAGTGGACTATATGTTGTCAGCAAACAGCTGGATACATTAAGAAGATTGATTGATGTATTATTGCTGCTTATTTTACTTGAGCAGCCTGCATTCCTTTATCCAAGGAGATGTGTACTACATATCTTGTAAGACTAATCTGCATAGGTACATCCACGCTATTTGTTCAGCACTCATATTAAAGAAATTACCCCCAAACTAAATTCAGCATGCAACATGTTTTGCTATTAGATGTATGCAAGAGATATTAAATATTAATACCTTTAAAACAATATACTCTAAAAGCATAAGATAAATGGCTTAACTTCTCTGATAGATGTTGTATATGACTGTTCCAAATCAGATTGGGATCTGTGAATACACTTCAAAATTTTGTGGATTCTAGTTTCTTAATTATTGTGTTGTTAAGTAGTACATGGATATGATCAATGGGGACCCTCAAATTTCTTGAATAAAATCGCCTAAATTTCTTGAGTGACAAAGGCAAAAATTTTTTAATAAAATAATTAAATTCTTGGGTAAAAAAGGAAAATTTTTGGGTTCTGTGGTCATCTATACTTGAATTAGAACACCTTAGTATGGCAACAGGTACTGTTTACAGTTTTATTAGTATGCGGGGGGGGGGGGGGGGGGAATACTAGTTTAATGAATAGAAGGACAAACTCTATTTAATTTTAATTCAGGTATAGAATAACAATAAAAAACTAAATGTATGTTTAACCTAATCACTAATTATTACAAACAAAAATTATAAGCCTACATTAACAATGAAGAAAGAGTGGAACGGAGAAAAATTTTCTCTGGCACCAGGATTTGAACCCGGGTTTTCAGCTCTATGTGCTGTCACTCTATTCTTCATCATATGATGACGCAGAATTTCTGCATGGAAATATCATATGTACTTCGGTACATCGTAATATATGATATGCGAAAAATAATCACTTAATGTGATTTAAGATGGCGCTTATTCCATTGGATCCCAGCCGCTTAGTCACTAGTAATGAGTGCATCTCTGCATACTGTGGGTACATTGTACCACTGTCACACATCTGTGAATGACGCAGCGCATGAGGGTTGGCCACTAGAGGGAACCTAAGCAGTGAAACTTAAATTGAAAGGATTCTGTCTGGCATTGGAATGGGAATCCGGTGTGGCTTAGTGGATAGAGCATCAGCATGTAAAGCTGAACCCAGGTTCAAATCCCGGTGTCAGAGAGAGAATTTTTCTCCCTTCCATTCTTTCTTCATCATATGAAGACGCAGAATTTCTGCATGGAAATATCATATGTACTTTGGTACATCGTAATATGTAATATACTACACTAACAAACTTTTACTTTCATAGTTATAAGATGACAAGAGTTATGCTAAGATTTGTTCTCCAGTCAGTTAAAACATGGGTATTCACGGATATCATCGTTACATCACCAAAGGAACAGTTAGCGCTAATTTGCTTGGGTCAGTGTGGCATTTTATCCATAATGGCGTTAATAAATTGCTGAATGTTGGGGGGGGGGGAAACTGCTTTAATTTACGATTTTTTGCTAGATACTGTTACATTTCTCGAGTAAAAGTAGAAATTCGCTGATAGAGAGAGGTAAGTTTTAAAAAATTCGCGGGTACTTGATGTGTCGATATACACGTAAATATGTTACAAATTACATAAAAACACGTTTCCCATCATTTTGCAATGTTTTTAAATATTCGCGAGTGGCGAAATTTGAGTGTCTCTAGTGATCAAGCGGATATTGGTTGAATGGAAAGTTGTGATTGAGTGTAATGAAATATATTACGTTGTACATGTGCAGATCAAGCAACAGATGGACACGTCTGTGGACTCCCCTCTCAGTGAAGAGCAACCTCAGTGCCATAAAGAAGGCCTCACGCTTTGCAGGCTAGCTGTGTGGACTCTGGATCCTCTGGGACGAATGAAATGTCTAGCTGCAGTGGCAGATGCGTGTAAAGATAAGAGGGGTGGAGCTTTGGCATCATGTGTTCATGGATTCTTACAACATGGGAATCCAGTAATCCGAGAAACTGTGAAAAATCTTCTAGGAGCAGTAAGTTTTATGCACATGTATGTTCTTTTTCTTTTTTTTTTCCTCTAGAGAGAGCAAAGTAAATAATCTTAGCACTTCAGCATATTACATTGATCGATTTTGTGTCCACATTCATAGAAACAACCCAGAGGCAAATATGTT
Organism: Periplaneta americana; assembly: GCF_040183065.1. Lineage (NCBI taxonomy): Eukaryota > Metazoa > Arthropoda > Insecta > Blattodea > Blattidae > Periplaneta > Periplaneta americana. The sequence continues at coordinate 159,906,181 of NC_091123.1, forward strand.
GTTGTTGTTGTTGTTGTTGTCTAATGCCTTGCATCTGGCAATGAAGCCATTAGCAGTCGTGCTTTCCAATACTTTTGAACTGTAGTTTCTTCTGATCTTAATGCTTCACAGGTCTTCAAGTGATCTTCATTCATTTCTGCTGGATCGTTACACAGGACACATATGGGTGAAGCTGAGATACCTATTCTGTAGAGATGACTTGCTAGACAGTCATGATTTGTCAATAGTCTGAAGGCTGCAACTGCTGTTTTCCTTGGTCTCTGGGGGATTATATCTGGGTTGGAAAGTAGTGTAATCCATTTTTTGTCTTTAGCGTTTGATTCTATTTCTTGTAGGTATGAATGAGAAAATTTTGTAGTGATCAAGCGTTTTATTGAGGAATATGAGAAATTAAATTTAGATTTTTGTTTTATTGTTGTGCCTTTCTTGGCAAGTGTGTCTGCGGTTTCATTCCCCATGACTCCACAGTGTGCTGGAATCCATTGGAGATGGACAATCTTATTAACTTTTTGGAGTTGTGTTAACATTTTATAGCATTCCCTTATTTTTGTTGACTTCTTTGTAGCATTTGAACATATTCCCTGAATTGCAGCTTTAGAATCTGAAAGAATTACTGTCTTTTTATATTTATTTAAGGGAAGATTTAATAATTGTCGGAGAGCAATGTCTATAGCCTCTATTTCACCATCATGATTTGTTGTGTCTCTGCCAACAGAATGATAAAAGGAAAAATGTGTACATGTAACTCCAGCTCCAGTAAGGTTTTCTGTGGCAAATATAAACTTGTATACCATATTGACCTGAATCTTATTATGATCTCGAATATAATAGGACCCGAAGTTTTCAGGTGTATATGAAAAAATGAAATTATCTCGATATAATATGCAAACAGCAGCTGTAGCGAAGGGATTCTGCTGCTAATGGCTATCAGAAACACCAGGGATGTTCGCTGGGTCTCACTGAACTTACCTGTGGATCACTACAGCCGTTCCAAAGTATCGTAAAATAAATTTCTTGCTATAATCACACATTTGTTTTGCTAACTTTTTGCAGGTGTGTAAACCAATGTATGTGATGCTAAGTCGATGGATTCTCGATGGAGAACTAGAAGATCCTCATGGTGAATTCTTTATTGCTGCTGATCTAGAGGTGAAAGGTGACCTGCTGTGGCATGAGAAATATCGTGTTCTGTGAGTGCTCCTGTGTTTTGTGTAATTGTCTCTGAGATGCTGATGGCATTATATTTTGTTTAGACCATAACAGACTTCAAGTTAGTTATTATACAGAATCTCTGATCGCATGTATAACAGATTGATCAGTCTAATAACTTTACAGTCAACAACTTTTGTCAGTTTCACTATCTTGCCCCCTAGTGACTGCAAAAGAAGTCATGTTATAACCCTTATGGAATTGCAAGGAGCAACTATACTTCCATTTAGCAGTCATTACCAGAAAATGCTTTTTGACAGTGGAGGTTCTGGTGGTTGTTCTCATTTTATGTTACCATTTCGTAACAAGGAAACGGCCAATCTGATATATGTGATCAGGGACGGAATTTAACTCTCCAATCTTCTGAAGATTTTTTTTTTATATGATAAAAACTTAAGTCCACACCTATGGAGTAACGGTCAGCGCGTCTGGCTGCGAAACCAGGTGGCCCGGGTTCGAATCCCGGTCGGGGCAAGTTACCTGGTTGAGGTTTTTTCCGGGGTTTTCCCTCAACCCAGTACGAGGAAATGCTGGGTAACTTTTGGTGCTGGACCCCGGACTCATTTCGCCGGCATTATCACCTTCATATCATTCAGACGCTAAATAACCTAGATGTTGATACAGCGTCGTAAAATAACCCAATAAAAAAAAATAACTTAAAAATATTTTATGTGCTAAAAATTTGAAAAATATGTGCTAAAACTAAAAAAAAATATTTTCTGAAAATGAAAACAAAAACATCAGAATGTTCGTAACTTACTAGAAAAAATTATATTGCAACTCACCAATTGCAGCTAAACATGAGAGGTAAAATGCTGACTGGAGTTGCAGTGCAGTTTGTTTCTCATAAATCCTTGACTGTTATCCGAGAATAATGCCTTACATTGAGAAAAGGAACGTTCTACATCACACGATGTTAATCTTGCATATTTGAAGAGGGGTATATCACTAACACACACGATCAAGTTTACTTATGTTTTAGCCTTCCAAAACTTGAGCGACTTTGGTAGCCATTATTTTTCTCAAACATACCCTTAAATTTTTTTCTTGGAACTTCTATTTTCGAATCTGAGATAGTGTTAAATTGCCTTTCAACATACTGTATTTCTTTAACTGAATTATTCAGTAAATCTACAGAAGTTTCTAGTTTCTTTATTAGGTGAATCAAGAAACCGAAATTAGCAGATATGAAGGCCAAGTCACATTTTAAAATTATATCACGTATTAAATTCTGAATAATCTCAATTGCAGAGGCATCGTTTTTGTCCAGTTTACTTACTACAGTGTAAATGCTTCAAAATGATTTCCATAATTCACTTCAGCTACACTTCACAAAATAAACCAATCCAGTGATCTGATTCTAACAAACATATCTGACTCACTGCATTAAGTCACTGTTTACAGAAGTAGAAAAAGACACACACACACATTAACATAGAGGTTACTGTATGATGTAATCTCAAGATTGAATTCTGTTCTTCCCCAGTTAAGCATGTGCAAGTGAATCATTCTCACCTCAAGCAGAAATTAAGCATTTGTATTGAATTCTTTCGAGATACAAATTTTTGTTGTAAAATGTTAAAAGAGAATGAGGAAAAGCACTAAAATATGGTATTTATGAAGAAAATATCGAAAATATTTACTCACATAACTTTTTGTTGTGAAATATATGTTTTTTGTGTAAAATAAAATTTGGAATTTGCGTTTATCTGATCTCCAAACTTTGTTTTAGGAATGTACGAATTGGGGGGGAGGGGGACTTTTTTACATACAAATCCAGACCCTAGTCATCAGTATTGAAACTGTGCTGTTATTTCAGGGAGTCAATGGTTCCAAGTTTCATTCCACTAGCCCAAGCAAAGAAAATCCTTGCAACAGGAAAAAGTATTAATTTCCTTAGAGAAATATGTCAAGATCACACCCCTGTTAAAGGCAGAGAATTGCTGAAACATGCTCTTGAGTGCACCAGCGGTAAGTAGAATTATACTGTTTACATTATCTCTATTGTCATTTATTTCATCATAAAAGCAAAACTTGCCTTATCTATTTTTTTTTTATTGAGTTAGTGGTACCCTGACTTTCTTTGTTAGGCATGCAATAGTTGGTTTGTCTCTATCTATATCTACCAGTTGCCGTTCCTCGGGGGAGGGAAGGGAGGAACGTCCTCCTCACATTTTTTTCTTTTGAAAGTAAATACCAAATAAAATATGTGCCTTGAAATTCGAGGAAGATCCGATAATTTTTAAGTTCACAACTATAAGAAAAACTCGGTTGATCCAGTTTTAAACGACGCGCGCTCATGTGCTGTAGAAAACTGTGAGAAAGATGCGAGATTGTCAGTGTTGAGGAAAGGCACTCCATTCCTCCTCTACTGCAGTTAACACACATAGACAACAGTGCACTAGAGGTCAGAGAAAGAAGCAAAGTTTTAAAGCAAGTAAATGAACGGAGAGGGAGGAGATCCTCCTCTGAATCAGCGCATGGGCGGGAAATAGAAACTGACTGGTCGTTCAGCAAGCTCGCTATCGCTGCCACCTAACAATGTTGCATTCAACCGGACTATAACACATCTAGGAGGAGACACAACAAAAACAGTTTTAACGCAATGCTACGAAAGACATCATGTAAACTCTTTTTTAATTATAAATCAAAATATTATTCATGGCACTTTATATAGGCTACTATTCATGGTTTGAAACTTTCGTGGGTATTTGAAAGTTAAAGTCGCAGTAGTTCTACGTAGTTGGCCCCTGAAATTCACTTCTATTCATTGTTTACTAGACAGGGCAACAGCCAAGTTGTCAGTTTTGTACAAATATATTTGAAACTGAAAGTAGGTACTCCAAACTACATCATTTTTAACATAAAAAATTAATCGGCCACCGGCAGCTTTGAACAATAATGATAGTATGACTTTACAAGAACTGACATTCTTCAAAAGCATGTGATACTGAACTTGTAAAATGTACATGTGGCAACACAGACCACGTGGGTGGGTGCAGTGTTCTCGCTTTCCTCATTATTTCCCATTTCCATTTCCATAAAACGGTTCCGGTTAAGAGTTAGTAGCTAGTCTTTTCCAACACATGTGATGCTTTAGTGTGCTCGAAAAATGCTACGAGGTTGTGAATTTCCTTGTAATTGTTAATTTGCGCAATTATTCAACAATGAATGGAAGTGAAAACATAATATATTTTGAACAATTTAGGAAACTCGGTTTACAAGAACAGATTATTGCTATACAGAAGGGAAGGCGAACCCCAACACTACCTGGTCTTACATGTATGCATGTAGGCTAATTTGTAGCATGTTTCATTCAAGAAGGTGTCATTTCGTGTTGTTAACTTCTTTCCTCCTCTTAAGAAATATGCAGGAGCCGGCACTGATATCTACAGTGCATCACAGTCATTATTCTTATTTGAAAGCCTCTTTGTGTGTTGTGAATAGGTAACTGAATCACAAGACAGCCTGGTGGCATTGGATAAAAAAAAAACATGTTTATTATTAATATTTAGAAGATGACAGAGAATATTACTTCTACTGATAAAGGTAAAACATTTCGATGCATGGAAAAGCGATCTAGATTCCTGGAAAATGAATCAGAACGAGGAGATAAGGAAGCAATCTGGCAGATGAGGAATTATTTTTCAAACATGCTAAATGATAATAGATGAAAACGACAATAGTCGAAGCTCCGTTGTATAAAAAATTAACATGGTTCATTAGCAGTTAATTTATAGTTTGTGTTTACCAAAGTAGTACTGTGTAAGTATTTTCACATTTCTTTCCTGTGCTTGTTACTTTCCTTTCAGTTGAAGCTCTGTTCATGGCTGACCGTGAAGGAGATCTTCAGTCAATGATGGATACAGCATATTTAGAAACATCACGTCGTGTACTCGATGTTCTAACAGGACAGTACAAATTTCTGGACCATCTTCAAGCATTGAGGCGCTACCTGCTTCTTGGGCAAGGGGATTTCATTCGTCATCTCATGGAACTCTTGGAGTTAGTATCCTTATCATATCCCTCCTCCTCTTGTTGTGTGCAATTTAATATAAAGATTATCATTATTTCACTATTATGCTCCCATTGCCACTATTACTACTACTGGATACATTGTAGTATTCATTTTAATACATTGTTATCAAGATGGGCTTCGTGTTAAGTAGACAGCCTTTCTTCCTCTTCCTCCCTAATAGGTAGTACTTGTATCTTTCACTCCCTATAAGAATGATGTACTATAACTGTAGATCTTTTTACTTTTATAGCATTGCCCTTGTAAATGTGAAATGAACATGAATTGATAACGAAAGATATGAGTTTTTTGACGATGGTTGCACAATACACCTTCCTCTGTTTTATTCAATCCTGCCACTGCTATTATTGTTCAATGCATACACACTTATCTCCGAAACCTGTTTCTAAAAGTATATGGGTCTATTTCTAAAACGAGGTCTAGACCCCGGCCACGGCTTTAAACCGCGTTTGGATTTATAAAACGAGGTCTTTTTCATTTTTCTGAGCCATGGCTCGAAACCATAGTCTGAAGCAGAGACCACGGCTGGGATAGGTTTAAAACCAGGCTTCATGTATACAAGATGGAGGCAGTAGATCACCTGGATGATTATCAAAGGAAAATTTGTGTCTACGCGTATTAAATCCCCAGATTAGAGTGATGGGAGACAGGAATAATCCTTTGTAACTATATAACGAAGATAATTTCAGACGAATATTTCGATTTTCGAAGGAATTAACGCAAAATTTAGCAAGAACGCTAAATAATAATCTGCAACGAAATGCAAGAGGTGGCAGGTTGACAATTTTGTACACCTTCTTGTTGCTTTCAAGGAAGTAGCATATAATATTTTATAATAATAATAATAATAATAATAATAATAATAATAATAATAATAGTTTTATGTCTATAACACGAAATAATTTAATTCTTAGTCTTTACAGTAGTTTTGGATAATTTATTTAATACTCGAAATTGATGTGGGCTTATAAGAATATGAAGCTAACGTGATTTTGTCTTCTTATTTTAAGTTTTATGCTACTGGAGCTTTCCTCGTAATACTAGCCTATTATATGTGCAAATAGAACCATAGTACATTTTAGGTCCAATTGAATTTTAATCCAGTTAATATTTAGGTATTAACCCCTTAGAACCGGGTTTTCAGATAGTTAATGTTGGTACCAGTTATGAACAAATGATAAACTACAATATAAACTCTCGATTTGTGCTAATTATTTGGGCAATATCATTTTGGTATCTAAAAATCCGTTCCCTATTAAATGCTAAGTACTGCTGGTATTTTAAACAAACATAATTATATTCTGTAAATTAGTAAATATAACAATACCTTAGCTGAGAACAAAAGAATGAGACTTACTGCAATTCAATAAAAACATTAATCCTGATGTTCATTTCTTTCTAATACAGACTGATTACATGAATAAAAATCGATTCAAAGCTGCGTTGCCATATATAAAACCCACACACTTCGGTTTCTTCTCAAGCCGCGTCTCGACTTCGTTTTAGAAATCGCATAAGGATTCAGACCTTGATCGCTGTTTAAAAGCTGAGGTTCGGAACGGCGATTTCGTCCGTGTTTCAGAAATCGACCCTATATGTCTCTGAAACTGATTTTCCTGTTTTAAAGCAAAATTTTATGCAAATGCATTCCAGTTTTTCATCCACATTTACATGCACAATAATCAGCCTACAGCTCTTAACATATCCTCACTAAACAGACTGCAACTCTCCACCAAGTAAAGGCAGAGTGGTAAACTTTTCTGAAATATTCAAGAAGAAAACAAGGTAGCTTTTTCTCAGCCCCCTTAAATCCTCTAACTAGTAAACAGTAGTGGCTCTAGTCTAAGAACTGTTCAGTCAAACTTAATGTGAAATATGTGTAGACTCATTGTTAATGTCAGTCCTCGAAACATAGTACAAGAAAAATAATTTTAATAATGAACTTGCTAAATTATGTGCTAATAAGTAAACACCTGTCGTTAGTTCGGCTGAATATGTTATTAATATGTAGTTTTTTTTACACATTCAGGCCTGAACTGGCTAAATCAGCCACTCTCCTGTATCCACATAACCTTTCTGGTATTTTGGAATCAGCAATAAGAGCAACCAATGCACAGTATGAAGATGCAGATATTTTGAATCGACTTGATGTCCGATTGTTAGAGCAGTCCCCAGGTGACACTGGATGGGATGTATTCAGTCTGGATTACCATGTAGATGGACCAATTGGAACGGTAATATCAAGTCTGTATTTTATATGTTAAAATTTTATCAACAGTAATCTCACTAGACATTTTGATTTTATCGATAAATCTGCGAGTGGAACACAAGCAGATTTATCTAGAGAAAATCAAAACTCGAGTGGGATTTAATTGACTATTATACGATTAGAAGAAAGTATATAAAGATTAGAAGTAACGAAGTACTCCAATACAATAAAATATTAATTGACTTACGAAAATACAACTGTCTTCAAATGTATTATTGTACCATCTCAACATTACAAATATTACGCTAGATGCATGCTAAATGGCAGTAGTGAGCAATGCCTTCTCGTCGAGAAGTTCTCAATCTATTACACACGATGGCAATGTTACTAGTCAAGAAGGCTTTGTTGATTCAGTTTCATTTTTATTAAAATGCAACATTTCACTTCAATTATCCGAATCCCACTAATCAACGTCACTTGACAGATGATTTTCAATAAATCTTAATATTAAACAATCTCTGATATGTGACTATCCATAATATCATAATACCATAATATGATAATATCATAATATGATAATAATATTATAGCAGAAGCTATAACATAACCTAACTAATATACTGTACACAAGTGTTAGAAAAGTTTTAATTAACGACGATGACATAAAAAAATAAACATGAATAATTTTAAAAGGAATAATTATTGAATGTACAATTTTCAAATTTGAATGTGGTTGGTGGTTCAATTGATGTTATATTGGATGTGTGCGTAATAGAAGTGGAACTCGTTGATTTAGGCCTACATGGTGTATTCAACTTATTCAGGATTTCCGAATGGTGCTCTTCATTTATTTGTAAATCGGATTTCAGAAGATGCATAGTGATCAGTGATTTTTATAATTCTTGTTCTTGAATGCCAATGCGAGTCATATTTGAAACTGCTGTGCATCGACTGGAGTGGTTTGTAATTTTATATAACTTATATATATATATATTTTTTTTTTTTTGACGTCCAGACCAGTGCAGTTTCAAATGTTGGCAAACAAAGAAACAAATGCTAGGGACGCGATAAAATTAAACAAATGCTAGGGACGCGATAAAATTGTGCGATAAGCAGCCATGATTGGTTGAAATACGTCCTTTCGTACCGTTTTATTGGTCAAAAGTAGTATGACGTAGTAAGAGTGTAATAGTCTGTGAAAATGATTTTGTTTTTATTTGTTATTTATTTATTTTTTTATTATTATTGATAATACTTTATTGTTCTAGATATTCGCTCAAAACTCCACTGCTTACCTCATGCTGTTCAATGCTTTATGGAGAGCTAAACGTATGGAATGGATCTTGTCTGGAATGTGGAAACGACAAATCACATCAGCCAAGTTGCTGCGCAAACTTCCAGGTATGTTGTTGTTTTCTAATGCCAGGCGTTTGACAATAAAGTCATTTGACCTCTTGCACTCCAATATTTTTCAAAGATATTATCATGGTCAGCCACTGAAGCATAGATTTTGAGGTGTTCCGAATCCATTTCTTGGTTTGAGTTGCACAGTGGGCAGTTAGAGGACTGATATATTCCAATTCTATGCAGGTGTTTGGCCAAACAATCATGGCCTGTTGCCAATCTAAATGCAGCTACAGACGATTTTCGTGGTAAATCGGGAATTAACTGTGGATTTTGATGCACAGAGTTCCATTTTTTCCCTTGGGATTGTGTTATCAAATTTTGTTTGTTGAAGTCTAAGTATGTAGATTTAATCAATCTTTTCACAGAGTAATACGTAGATTTAGTAACAGGTCTGTAAGTAGCAGTGCTGCCCTTCTTTGCTAAAGCATCCGCATTCTCGTTTCCCAGGATTCCACAATGGGATGGTATCCTTTGGAATACAATTCTTTTATTGAGTGATATTAATTGAGAGAGCATGTTAGTTATTTCTGCTGTTTGAGATGAAGGTGTGTGTTTAGAGACTATTGATAGAATAGCTGCTTTGGAGTCTGACAATATAACTGCATTCCTAACTTTATTGATGTGGCATAGAAGATTAATTATAATTTGTTATTTTTCCAATGCCATAGATACCGTTCTTCACTAATCATGGCCTCCTACATCATGACCTACCTAGTACACGTATCGATTCTAAAATCCATGCCATGATATGTGATTATATGAGGACTTATTTTCAACATATTTTCTTTTATAAAACAGAATTTTTCGTTATGGTGATGGATAAAATTAGGTATGGTACGTGTGAGCGTGATCTTTATTGTGCTCGTGTAATTTAAGCAGTCGGCTGACGCCTCGTGCTTAAATCTTTCCACTCGCGCAATAAAGATGCACTTACCTCACAAGTACCATAAATAACTATTCTTCCTTATAATTGTAATTTTGTTTCTGAAGAACAGTTTTGAATATTGATCTTTAAAAAAAAAAAAACACAAGAAAACCATTTTTCCTTGCCAAATGTTGTATTTTTTCCTTCTTTACATGTTTTAAGTTCGGAAACTTGAGAACTTTTCCCATTTCAGAATTTTGGTTTGAATTAGTGATGTTGTACTGTATCCGTAAAAATTGTTAATCAGTACTGATTAATTTGTATTTCAGAACTGAGACCAATACTACAACAGGCGCATTTGCTGACATCAGAAATGGTTCACTTCATCCATCAAATGCAATATTACATTCTGTTTGAAGTATTGGAATGCTCATGGGATGTTCTCATCAAGCAAGTGCAGCAGGCAGAATCACTGGATGACATTATTGCTGCACATGAGAACTTCCTGCTTACTGTGAAAGCAGGGGCTTTGTTAGATGAGAATTCACGAGTAAGTAGAATATATACAGTGCTCTTATTTTATGAGAAAACTCGGTATCATTCTGCCACTGGCCGACTTTCTGCTCTCCTGACCGCAGTGTGGGAAGCAGTTTTATGAAACATCCCAGCAGTTAGTTGCTTCTGAGAATTGTACCGAAATGTGTGTGTGACTGTTGCTTGTGTATTAAGTATAAGTAATCTATTGGAAAATGAAGTATATGGTTGAACAGCGAATTTATTTGGTGGAATGTTATATGAAAAAAAGATAACTATGGAAGATGTGTTCGGAGATTGCTCGTAAATATCTTGATACAGTAGAACTCCGATTATCCGTCACCAGTGGCGGTGCGTCAATAAGAGCACAAGAGCACGTGAACACATTGTTTCCATTAATGCACGACTAGTTTTATTATTTGATACCGTATTGACGTAGTGGGGATGTATAATATCAGAATCGAGTATTTTAAACTTCCCGCATTTTGCATAAACTACTTATGTAAACTTGGCAACATCCGTTCACGTACAAGCCGTGCTCTTTTCGAGTTGGTTACAGGAATTTCACGCATGCGCGGGAGAAAATTGTCTTTAGCTGGCCGCTTATGCCTCGTCAAGAGCACAAAGCGTTAAGTGAACATGATGAGTATCTATCCTACAGATGTCAGGTGCATCGATGCCTATCGTTCACGTGCTATATCTCGAGGAAATTTAATAGCCCGTAGATGTCAGCATCTGACTGTAGGAACGTTTACTTATGTGGATATGTGTACAGTGCTGCTACGAGAGTGTAGTTTGTGAATTACTATACTTCAGTGTCGGCATAATAGCATAGTTTGGCTTTCAAACACGTGCTGGCTGACTGTGGTGGTGGTATGAATTTAAGTATCTGTATGGCAGTGTATAATATTTAAGAATAATATTTACTGGCATGTATTTATAGTAATCTATGCGAGTGGGTTTACAGTACTGGTATAGGCTATAATGTATCAGTGTGTTGTGAATCAAAATATATTACTGAACACGCGCATTTGTAAATAACGAGACCGTGGTATGTATTCATTTTTAACAAACGTAAACAATGAACTCTGTTCAAGGAATTTTGAACAGTAAAGAACTGGGTAAACTGGCTTACCAAGAAAAATTGGAAATAAAAAGACTGAGTTTCATTATTATTATTATTATTATTATTATTATTATTATTATTATATGTTGTTTTGAATTTATATACGTTTTTTTTTTTTTTTTTTTTTTTTTTTCGATAGTGAAACATTGGAATCATGACATTTCATATTAGACTAAACGTACGATTTCAAATTCTCTTCGATTTTGGAACCACAAAATTGTGAACACACATAATATTTTATCACGAGCCGCCACTGTCCGTCATCCTATTAACCGATTGGCGGATTATCCGACTGTCTACTTGTATATAAAATGTCTTCCACGGGTGTTAACAGAAAACGTGTTGTGCTAAGTATCGAAAAAAATGGAAATAATTTGAATGGTTTGAGAAAGAGAAACTGTGGCTCATCTCACATCAGAATAAGAGATTGGAGTTACAACTGCGCGATTTAATAAAAAAAAACAAGGATAAAGTGTAAAAAATTATGTAAATCTACAACATGAGACCTCCTTTAGACTATTTCTATCTTTCCTGAGACAGCCATTACTAAGGAGTGGGTTCCTATGTAATTAAATATTTTTCTTGTGTGTGATAAAACACAATTAACAAAGTTAAAAATTCCGAATGTCAAGTTTCAAGTTTAAAGCCCGAATTTTATTTCACATAAAAACATATATTTTCACAAAAAATTTATGTAAATACATATTTTCAGGAAATCTATTATAAACACATAAATCTTGGAGTCTTTTTACTTATATAATTTTTTTACAAGAACTTTTAAATATTTTAAAACAAAATAAATTATATCACTCAGAAGTACGTTATCTTTTTAAGAATTCTTGGTTACTTCCTGTTTCTATGGGCTGTGTGATGTATCCGTGATGCATTTTTGTAATAGTATCGCCTCAAGTTCTGAGGACTGCCAGGCAGCATATCAGTGTTATTATATGAGAATAAATTAATATGGACAAGAAGGAGAGTTCTTGCAACACATAATTAGGAATGTTTATTGTTGCTGAAGATGATTTCATTCTGTGCTTTGTTTGTGAAACACAACAGATAAGAGCTTTGTTATAAACATTATTTAATTTAAACAAATCTTTTGCCTCTCGCTCATGCCTATATCTTGTTGTGACTCCCCGTTATTGGGCCATGAGCATAAGCTGTGTAGTGAAGATGTGGTGGTGTCGCTATAGGAAGCTTTTCTCCGACAGTGTCAGTCAGTAGCTGGAAACATTATTTACGTTAAGACATGTGTATATTAGCCTCTTAAGATTGCATCTTGAGAAATATGTAGGTGAATTTAAAAACATTTTTACTACCGACAGAAAAGTGTTATTTTGCCAACCATGTGGTAAATCAGTAAGTGCAGATCAGAGCTCTCAGGTAACCCAACATTTGTCTGGAAACAAGCACATTGCCGCTGCTTCACATGTGCGTTCACGGCAAAACAGTGGATATAAAAAAATGTGTAAAGTTGCTCAAGTATTGGAGAGTGTGCCTGTAGGTGAAATTGACGGTGTAGGTGTTTGTGACATTCCTCTCTTTAAATATGCACGTCTGATGTCCTGTGATGTGGAAAGATCGTTTTCACAGTGTAAGTCGTTCAGAGATAATGGGCATGCATTTGTGATGGAGAATTTGGAGATGACCTTTGTTGTTCACTGCAATTCTCGGCCAACTACTAGCACTCAAGTGTGGTTGGTGAGTACCTAGTAACATTTTTTTTCAAGCTAAGTAAGGTATTTTTGTCATATTTAAAAAAAAAAAAAATTTTATTTTTAGCAAGTATTTTCGTACTTTTTAGCACATAAAAAATAAATATATTAAAATTTTTTAGCACATAAAAATCCGCTCCCTAGTTATTACAAGCCTTTATCGTTACACAACATTGTCTACTGTTCAAAGTGCCGTTCTATAATATAACTTGTATATAAAATGTCTTCCACGGATGTTAACAGAAAACGTGTTGTGCTAAGTATCGAAAAAAAAAAAAAAAAAAGGAAATAATTTGAATGGTTTGAGAAAGAGAAACTGTGGCTCATCTCGCATCAGAATAAGAGATTGGAGTTACAACTGCGCGATTTAATAAAAAAACAAGGATAAAGTGTAAAAAATTATATAAATCTACAACATGAGACCTCCTTTAGACTATTCCTATCCTTCCTGAGGCAGTTATTACAAAGGGAGTCCTTGTCCCTTAAAAACCCGTCGTAGACAACCAGACTTAAATTAGTGAACTTCTGATCTACTACCTAGCGAGTTAAATACAAGACCATGGTGGAAATAACAAAATCTTTCATGGTACGGATTATCCGATTTTTTCGATCAACTGTTCAGTCCATCCCCTTCATTACCATGGATAATAGAGGTTCTACTGTACTTGCATTCCTGTAAAATCTTGCATTTCGAAGTTGTTGAAAAAGTGGCGTGCAACAGGTTCAGTTTGTGATATACAGAGAAAGTGGAAAAGACATGTTTTAACTGAACATAAACTTGGGGATAATCGGGTGCGGTTAGAAGTAAATCACAGAAAATCATGTAATCATCTAGCATGGACTTAGGTATTTTATTCAGTAGTTGCTAAACGTTTTGATTTGCTGGTAGTAATGGAACATGCTCCCTGCCAGTACAAGCATGAAAGTGTACACCGGAGTTCTGCTGTGATCTAGTTTCCTCATAAAATGAGAGCACTATTGTATGTAAGGAATAATTTACAGAGGGCTTAAAATATAAATAATTTATCTCTTTTTTTTTTTTTTTTTTTTTTTTTACTGTTGATATTTAAGGAAGTTGTTAATATATATGAGGTGTGTAGTTGCAAAATCAGATGCATCACTTTTTTTTTTTTTTTTTTTTCGAAAATGTTATATTTCATATCTTCATATGATTCTACAACTGCTATAACACTGTTATGCTCCAAAGCCAGATACATCACATGGATTTGTATGATGAAAGAATAGTATGGTTGCAAATCCTTGGTTCCTTGCAAACGTTTTTCCTTCATACTGAAAAATTATGTTTTAGTGATGTATCTGATTATGCAACTAAATGCCTGATATTATTCATGTCTGCTTCCATCATCGAATAATAAAATATCTGGTTTGTTTTGTTATCATTGATCATCATAATAGGCTAAATTACAGGAAATAATTCTCAAGAGTTGTTGTTGTTGTTGTTTTCTAATGCCAGGCATTTGACAATAAAGTCATTTGATCTCTTGCAGTCCAATATTTTTCAAAGATATTATCATGACTAGCCACTGAAGCACAGATTTTGAGGTTAAATGGCAAGTTGTAGCCGATTTAAGTGAACACCATATTTTAACGTTTTGGTGGCTACTTCATTCACACACAACCCCCAGAATGTCTAGAGGACCACACCTGCTGTTGGTCAATGGGTCCATTGGACCTAGCTGGGAGATCTTGTTGATCACCAGCTTTCCCTCCTTAAGCCACTGGAGGACGATTTTAGTGCCATAGCAGGTCAGCACTAGGAACAGAAAAGTAGAAAGAGGAGGAAGGAAAGAGAAATGAACCCCTAGGCCTCGAATGCTCTAATTCCACCGGGGTCGAAGAAAGTAAGAGTTCTGTCAGAGGACTGGATAGGAAAGGGTAAAGAGGGAATTAGGTATTGGATAGAGGAAAATTATACCAAATTCAGTCATCACTCATCAAGCTGACCAGTGCTAATGGATGAGTAGCCCCTCCCTTTAGTTCAGCTTGTAAATTATGCTTACTAACAGCTGCACCACGGGAAGGTAGGGATGGGACATTGGGTATTTGTCCAGGTTGGTTCCTTAAAGCCTTCAATGGGAAGGATTAAAGGCTCTCCCCCCTGTATCCGACAGATACCCTTTTGCGGCCAAAAAATTCTCAAGAGTAAATTAGTATGTAGTATGTTAATATTACATGTTAAAATTTGTACTATTTTACAATTTTAATCTGTTTAATATAAAACCACGACACTAAATGTATTCAGTCTGTACTTTCCTGTACAGAAAACACAACACATTATAACATAGATTTTATCAAAAGCACATACACCACCGATTTTCACACTTTTGGCTTGACCAATAGTTAATTTTAATCTGCTCAATATGAGACCATCCCCATACTTACTCCTGTCCTTCCAATCATCATTCCCAAGATTATAAGCTGTCCCATTTTTCTTCCTATTAGCATTAGTCAGCTGCTATAAGTGAAACAGTGTTCGAATCAACTACTTTTCTTCTTTTCCCGCTGTCTGATTCTATCTCTCCAATACTGTCGATTTATTTTGTGATTTTTTTTAATTGTTTTTTAATATACTTTGGCTGGATCTCTTACAATATAAGCACAGTCTATTATATACAGTCACGAAGCTTAATACTTACTAAATATGCAAACATAAACAGTTGAAATATGCATCCATAGATAGTTGCTCACCACCAGGATCGCTACTATTGCCTCATCACAGACTTTTTCCCTAGCAGACCATAAAATGTATTGTACTTTCGAT
Organism: Periplaneta americana; assembly: GCF_040183065.1. NCBI lineage: Eukaryota > Metazoa > Arthropoda > Insecta > Blattodea > Blattidae > Periplaneta > Periplaneta americana. The sequence continues at coordinate 159,922,067 of NC_091123.1, forward strand.
ATCGTGTTCTTTTGAAAAAATTAACACCTTCCTTCCACTATTGAAATATGAAATACATAAGGTTTATATATTATTTTCATAAAATATATATTATATTCTATAAACTCACCTTCCTGGATCTTTCGGAAGAAGGATAACGCTAACCTATTTTTTCTTACAATTTATAGTACTACAAACGTCTCCTTGTCCCATATTATTATTCAAATTATTGTATTTTAGCCATTTACATTTATTACAACTGATAACGAAAATTTCACAGTTTACATAGCATTTTCACAAAAATGCGAAATACAGCACAGTCAATGCGTTTTCGATCTAGACCAAGCCATAATGTTTGTTCAGGTTTTCCATTTCAGTGTATGGAGCTCAGTGAAATATTATATTATAACTTTATTGCTTATCTTTGCTAAGCTTTATTTAGTGTAATGTGTTATAAGTTCCGTTTACTTCTTGTTGCATAATATGTTGCAGAAATAATTACAAAACTGTGTTATTGTAATGTGAAGAGAATTTTACATGTTAACATAATCTGTTCGTGTCAACATTTCAAGTTTAGAATGGAAGCTATTTTGAGGTTTAATAAAAAAGAATTTATATTGTGATTTCAATTTAGCACATCTACTTAATTTTAGACAAAACATTTACCATACCACTCCTATGAAATTAGTGTACTTACAATTGTGTTACTTCATCTCTTGAGTAGTAGATAAATACAATAATTCAGTACTCAATTTTAGTATTAAAATACAGACAAATTGAATGTCCAGGGTATCATACATGACATTATGCGTAATTATAATTTATGATTGGGGATTTAGGAATATAAGTTAAATATAGTAAACATAACCTATAATTTTCATATGAATGGCAAGGCATTGGAGATCACTAAATTTAGACAGAAAGGACCAACTGGTACAGTAAACATAACCTATAATTTCAACATATCTAAATATCCATGCGGTGCAATTGAACATTATTGAATCATGCATAAATGAATGTAAAAGAATTTCGCAATATTTAATCGAAATAAAGGCAGGTATTACACATACGAACAAAGTAATTTTCACACCATAAATAATATTACATCTTAACTTGCAAGTAAATTATGTCTGAAGTGTCTCATCATTGTTTTAAATTTTATTAATGGAATTACACTACGTTTTAGAGAAACATATGTTACTGTTTATGCATTCCAACTAATTTAAATGGTTGAAACGCCGCCCTTCGTGATCGGGTTAAGCGAGTCACATGGTCTGCCTTACGACCTGTATTAGATCATGATGGCTGTGGCACAGTCTATTGTTCCTAGTACTCACAGCGCTCCAAGCGGCTAGCAACTATCACGAGATTTGCAAAAAAATTATCCCAAGCTTCGTGACTGTATATAGTAGACTGTGATATAAGGTTCTTTTAATGATAAAATTGTTAGTAGTATAATTAGGATGATTAATCCTATAATATCCTTGTAACTTCACACTTAAAGTAATGAGAAAAATTAGTAAATAATGTAGTTATGTATCATGCAGCTTATATTGAAAATTTGGTCCCAATCGCTTCTAACTTTTGTCATGTACGTTAAATTTCACATTTCACTTGTATGGTAGTCACTGTTTTTTATTACATTTGAGGTATTGTGAATTTCAGGAATTAGCAACTCAATTACGCACAGTTTATGAACTGATTCTGCAGCTTCAGACTCATGAAGAAAAGTTATATGCTCGATCTTTATCAGAACTGCAAGCTATGACAAAGCATGAAGAACTGATAAAGGAAAGAGAGAAACAGGGACAGTTTGGGACGTCAACACATGAAGAAGAATTGAATCAGAAGAGAAGTCAAGATTTCAAACTGAGATACATTCCTAATGTACGAACACAATTGAGAGTGTTGAGCAAAAGTTATCAGGTGAGTAAAACTAAGAGGGTGGACGTGTACATTTAACATCATTATGGTGTTAGTAAATCATCATCAGTTAATTGTGTGTCTGTAATTATGCTTTATATTATGAAAGGACATGCATGGCAGCTATCAAGTTACTAGGGTACACACACATTGTGGAAGAAGAGTTACGGAAATATGGGAGTTGTGACATTTAAGTTACTTAAAATATAAAATGATTAAAACATATTGTTCATTGTTGATGAGTATTGAAGAGTATACATCACATATTCATTTTGTATGAAGTCTTGCCCACCTCATTGAATACTACACGGCAACTATGAAGTAGCCAATATGTATTATTACTATTTAATACGAGAAAAATTCGTACCGGCACAGGGAATCGAACTCAGGACCTCTCAGCTCTGCGTGCTGAGCGCTCTTTCCAACTGAGCTATGCAGGGACACGATCCACAGCGCCGGCCGAACCCCTCTCGTAATGCTTTTACGGCCTTACTACTTGCATTTGAGACGATACACGTCATGTATGCAGGAGCTCATATTTAAATGACTTTGTGGCCGGTACGAATTTTTCTCGTATTAAATAGTAATAATTCATATTGGCTACTTCATAGTAGCCGTGTAGTATTCAATGAGCTGGGCGAGCCCTCATACAAAATGAATATGTGATGTATTAACTGTTAGCAGTTGTCACAAACTGATGTTGAATATGGCCACAAAGTCATTTAAATATGCGCTCCTGCATATATGACTTGTATCGTCTCAAATGCAGGTAGTAAGGCCGTAAAAGCATTACGAGAGGGGTTCGGCCGGCGCTGTGGATCGTGTCCCGGCATAGCTCAGTTGGAAAGAGCGCTCAGCATGCAGAGCTGAGAGGTCCTGGGTTCGATTCGCGGTGCCGGTACGAATTTTTCTCGTATTAAATAGTAATAATTGAAGAGTATGTTATGTTATCAGTCACATATCAAACTGTTAGCAACTGTCAGAAATAGCTCATTAGGTACTTCAATGTGAAATACTGATATCTTAGATGCTTATTTCATCTTGTGCAAATATATTGTTTGATTAGAAACAAATATTTACTTTAATCCAGCCGGTAACTTAATAACAAAGGAATTTTTACATGATGCCAGGGCTTTAAACAATTCATTGTGGCTAACTAGTATTTTATATATGTTGTCGTTTTCTAATGCCAGGCGTTTGACAGTAAAGTCATTTGACCTCTTGCACTCCAATATTTTTCAAAGATATTATCATGGCCAGCCACTGAAGCACAGATTTTGAGGTGTTCCGAATCCATTTCTTGGTTTGAGTTGCACAATGGGCAGTTAGGGGACTGATATATTCCAATTCTATGCAGGTGTTTGGCCAAACAATCATGGCCTGTTGCCATTCTAAATGCAGCTACAGACGATTTGCGTGGTAAATCGGGAATTAACTGTGGATTTTGATGCAGAGAGTTCCATTTTTTCCCTTGGGATTGTGTTATCAAATTTTGTTTGTTAAAGTCTAAGTATGTAGATTTAATAAATCTTTTCACAGAGTAAAACATAGATTTAGTAACAGGTTTGTAAGTAGCAGTGCTGCCCTTCTTTGCTAAAGCATCCGCATTCTCATTTCCCAGGATTCCACAATGGGATGGTATCCATTGGAATACAATTCTTTTATTGAGTGATATTAATTGAGAGAGCATTTTAGTTATTTCTGCTGTTTGAGATGAAGGTGTGTGTTTAGAGACTATTGATAGAATAGCTGCTTTGGAGTCTGACAATATAACTGCATTTTTAAATTTATTGATGTGGTATAGTATTTTATATATAATAATTACAATAATTTCGAGTATAAGATAAAATGTACAGTAGTGGCAAAAAAAAAAAAAACCGGACTGACCTTGCAGCTGATTTCAGAGTTCCAGATTCAAATTTTGCTAGTCACAAAATACATCCATCTTGTATAATTAATTGTAACAATGAAATTTATTGCATTTGTTCGATTCTTACCGTCTTTTGTTTCCTTCAGTGCCTCAAACTTGCAGACGAAAAAACTTTTGAGAGTTTTATTTTCATCTGGCATCAATATTACATTTCTACCCCTATTCGGCAAAGATAACTGCGTATTTTTACATTAAATAGCAGTACATACCTCTGGCTCCATTATCCATATTGAAATTACCACAGTTTGACACAATACACAGCACAAGATTCTTTTGTATCAGCTACAAGGGTCGGTTCGGTTTTTTTTGCCATTACTGTATATTACATGTGGCTAAAAGTCCATTACATGTTTATGTTATAAACATCTTGCTCACTAAAATTGATCAATTTAAGCCACTTATAAGATAAATAAGTATTAAAGTATTGTAAGTGATTTGACATTTAAACTTGTAAAATACCGAATTGGCATGTCTTTAAAATCTTGTGAAGCATTGTATGTGACGAAAATTTGATTGTGTACAACAGCTTTACGGCTGAAAAGGACAAACTGCAATTGCAATATGAATATGGTTTCCACTGTTTTTATGTAAAAAACATCATACTAGAATTAGGCCAATACTGCACACGTACACACACATGCACATTGAAGACTGCATGATTATCATAACTTTCTTGCTGATTTATTGTTAGCACGTTGTAAGTTATAAGAAATTCGTTAAATACACCCGTCACTACTTCTACTGCACAACTTTTGTACTTACTTACTTACTGGCTTTTAAGGAACCCGGAGGTTAATTTCCGCCCTCACACAAGCCTGCCATCGGTCCCTATCCTGAGCAAGACCAATCCAGTCTCTATCATCATATCCCACCCCCCTCAAATCCATTTTAATATCTTCCCATCTACGTCTCGGCCTCCCTAAAGGTCTTTTTCCCCGCCAGCCTCCCAATTAACACTCTATATGCATTTCTGGATTCGCCCATACGTGCTACATGCCCTGCTCATCTCAAACGTCTGGATTTAATGTTCCTAATTATGTCAGGTGAAGAATGCAATGCGTGCAGCTCTGTGTTGTGTAACTTTCTCCATTCTCCTGTAACTTCATCCCTCTTAGCCCCAAATATTTTCCTAAGAACCTTATTCTCAAACACCCTTAATCTCTGTTCCTCTCTCAAAGTGAGAGTCCAAGTTTCACAACCATAAAGAACAACTGGTAATATAACTGTTTTATAAATTCTAACTTTCAGATTTTTTGACAGCAGACTAGATGACAAAAGCTTCTCAACCGAATAATAACAGGCACTTCCCATATTTATTCTGTGTTTAATTTCCTCCCGAGTGTCATTTATATTTGTTACTGTTGCTCCAAGATATTTGAATTTTTTTCACCTCTTCGAAGGAAAAATCTCCAATTTTTATAGTTCCATTTCGTACAATATTCTGGTCACGAGACATAATCATATACTTAGTCGTTTTACTGCAGTTGCAAAAGTTGTGCAGCAAAAGTAGCAACGTTTGACCATACCTTAATGAAGCATAAACAGCATAAACTTGGAATCAGGATCCACACAACTTTTGAGAACAAAGCAAGCAAAGCAAACCACTCTGTGAAAACAATGCAAAGCAAGACCATAAAGAACAGTGTCACTGTGTGGTGCAGCATTACTATGAATTGAGATAACTCTTGATTATTGAAAGTCCATTCGATATTTTGGGCTTCATTATTACAAAAATCACTTGAAAAGTATTCCTTAAAAGCAGGATTTTCTTTAAACCTGCTTTTCTTAAAAGCAGGAATTAAGTACATTATGTTGTTGTTGTTTTCTAATGCCAGGCGTTTGACAATAAAGTCATTTGACCTCTTGCACTCCAATATTTTTCAAAGATATTATCATGACCAGCCACTGAAGCACACATTTTGAGGTGTTCCGAATCCATTTCTTGGTTTGAGTTGCACAATAGGCAGTTAGGGGATTGATATATTCCAATTCTATGCAGGTGTTTGGCCAAACAATCATGGCCTGTTGCCTATTGAGTGATATTAACTGAGAGAGCATTTTAGTTATTTCTGCTTTTTGAGATGAAGGTGTGTGTTTAGAGACTATTGATAGAATAGCTGCTTTGGGGTCTGACAATATAACTGCATTTTTAAATTTATTGATGTGGCATAGAAGATTCCTGAGACTTTCACTTATTGCAATGATTTCACCATCAAAACTTGTTCCATATCCAAGAGATCTATAAAGTGAGAAGAGAGAGCAAGTAACACCTGCACCGGCATTTTGTTCTCTAGAGATCAAGGATCTGTCGGTGTATAAATGAAGCCAGTTTTATGGCTCTAAAGACAATTGTTTCAGTATTTCAGTGAAATAAGTACATTATTCTTGTGGTAATTTAACAGATTATTTCTTAAAAACGAACTTTTACTGTAAATCGTTAGCTCTGTATTCATTCATTATTAACACTACAGCCCATGAAGGACCTGGGCTTCCTTAATCATTAGAAACCATTCATCTCTATCTTGAGTCCGTTGTCTCCATCTCTTGCATCCAACTCTCCGCAGATCATCCTCCACATCCTGAAGCCACCTCAGCCTTGGTCTTCCTCTCTTCCTTAATCCTCCTGGGTGTCCATATAGTGCCCGTTTAGGTAATTGGCCTTCTGGCATACGTTCAAGATGTCCCAACCATCTAAGTCTGCCTTTCGTAATGAAGGAAACTATACTCGGTTCTCCATACAGTTCCGTTAGTTGTTTATCTGTTCTACTTTTAAACTGGCCATTTTCAAAATGGGGACCAAATATCTTTATCAGAACTTTTCTTTCCCAAACTGCTAGCATATTTTCATTATTTATTGTTAAAACCCAAGCTTCTCTAGCATATGTAACCACTCGTTTTAGAATAGTTTTATAAATTATTTTCTTTGCATATCTGGATAATGAACCGAGTTTAAATAGTTTTCCAAGCCCAAACAGGCACCTATTACCGGCCATTATTCTTGTCTTTATTTCTGAGGATATATCATTATTGTTTGTAATCATTGTACCTAAATATTTAAAACTTGTACAATTTTCAAAATTATGGTGATGAAAGACCACATTGTCCTGCTTCTGTACCTCTCTTCTGGATGTTTTCATATACTTGGTTTTCCTTTCATTTATTTCCAAACCAAGCTTTCTCGCTTCTTCCTCAAATTCTTGTAGTGACCCTGATAGTGCTGCCTTTGTTCTTGCAATTATGGCCACATCATCTGCATATGCTAGATGTTGGGTTAAGCGATTGTATATCGTACCTCCAGGGTTTGTTTTGATGGCTCTTTAGCTCTGTATAAACATTAAAATAATACACGTATTTGTCTCTCTATTTTTCCAGGATGTGGTGAAAAAATTTCTTTTGATGTTGGCTAGCCAATCAGATGTGAGTCTACAGCTGCTCAGCTTCAGGCTTGATTTCAATGAGCATTATAAACGACTGGATTCCCGTTTGACTGCCCCTCTCACGTACCAGCACAGACGCTTGAGCGAAATGGGACTGAGCAGGAATGCGTCGGGGACATCACAACAGAAGGTTAGAATCAAGTGACAGTCAGCCCAAGGAGCAGCACAGCCCCACAATAAGGCTGCAACTCCAGCTGCAGATACACTAGGAAGTAATGAAAAAGCTCTTGGGACACAAATTTCAGATGTACATAGAAACACAAAGCCTCATGATTCTGTAAAAGAAACTTTTTCAAACGTTGACAATATTTCACTTACAAAAAGTAACGATTTTGTGAACAAAATTTTAGAAAAAGAAACTGTCTGTAAAAATGTGGATAATGATAATTTCATAATTCAGGATAATATGAGCATAGAAATGATAAGAAATGAAAAATTCAGTACTGCAGAGACAGGAAGTTTAGGTAGAAATTGTACCAACATTCTGGTCCAAAAATCTTTTAGTACTGATCTCGTTCATAGGAATAACAATTACCAATGTAGTGAATATGGTAATAATAATCACAGTGAAATGGATAACGTCGATAACAGGCAAAATTTTCATTCTCTGCACAATGAATGTTCTACTGATCACTGTGATAGCAGGCTAACTATTTTTGGACATTCTGTAATCGTTCATTTCAACACAGTTGAAGATGGAATAGCAGAAAATAATAATGCTCTGGAACTGGAATTGAAAGATGTTGGGATTTTCCACAAAATTACAGCTGCGACATCAAATGTTCCTGACGGGGACGAGGAAAATATTGTATATGAGTACTCTGGCAAAGTGGAAAATAAAAGCTACAAAAAAGGGTTGAATACTTATCCTAGCAATGGGGATTTGACTAACACAGAAACTGACAGAACGGATAGTTGTGGTAGTGTAGATGAAGTAGGTATTGATTCTACAAATCTGATAAATGGTAATGCTTCCAGTGAGACATATCTAGGCAGTATTAGTTCCTGTGATGCTACCTCAGGTTCCGATGTAAATAATGACCCTATGGAAATGGGTATTGTTTCATTTCTGGCGGATGTTAAAAATATGGAAATTTCATGTGAACTGATGGCCTCAGATGAAAATTCTCTTCCCTTAGATATCTCTTATATCGAATATATTACACCGGAAATAGAGGACGACACTCAAAACAGCATGGGAACAATTGGCGATAGTTGTACAACAATAAATGATGATAGTTCTGTTAATCAGTTTACTGTGGATGGAAGTTATCATTTGATAAATTCTAATTCGGGGAATGACAGCATTCGAGAACTGGATCCAGATTGTGAAACCCTTAAATCAGTAGGAGCAATTAAGAAAAGTATATCTGGCATAATAGATGTTAATTGTCCAATAGTTGACCCCCAAGAGCATGCCAATTACGGTAGCACAGCTGAAAATCAGAGTACATCCTGCATTTCTGACAAAATATATTCAAGCGGTAAAAGGGAAAAGAAAAACATATCGAAAGTAACGAAACCTACAAAGAACAAGAAAAAGGAACCAGGTATTACCTGATGTTGCATAGGGTGAGTTGTGAATAAATAGTCATGAGTTATTCTTTAATGCAGAAAGTTATAATTCCTATAGAGATGGTAGAAAGCATTAGAAATAGTTGCAAGGAACATTAACAGCATCAACTTTTCGTCTTAATCTTTCACATTTACAATGTAAAAGTTAACAGTTTTGAGTAGATTCTAAATTCATGTACCATTGGCAGAGTCGAGTACAGGTGAAATTTGTGAACAAAATCGGGTTGGGGCATGTTTCCTCAAACTTTTTCCATTTCTCCACTATTTCATCAGCTCCTCATTCACTGTAATTCATAAAATAAAAGTATGTACTTATATGGTGCTGCTATATTAAGTCAGTCAGTAAATATGATTACTAGACTTCGGATTTATATGCAGTAAAAAAGGTCAAAATATGCATGCATCTGTGCTGTCACAATATTTTAGATATGCTTAAAAATGATAAAAATATAATACTTTCTTAAGTTAAAACGTTAAAAGCATTTAAAATTAGAAAAGGTAATATACCCTAATGACTAGACCACAGAACTTCGTGCACTAAAAAATCTGAAAATAAGCATGCATCAATGCTGTAAAAACTGTCGAAATATGCACTAAAAATGAAGTATATGCAGTAAAAAATACACTTTAGAGGTTTATTTGATTTCATAATCTATATATATAATTTGAACTGGTAATGGAAATTACGGGAAAATGGCTCTGGACGGATTTTAATAAATGATCCCTCATTTTGAAGCTTGGAACTCAAAGTTTTTCGGAAAAATAGTAGTTTTCAGTGAAATGTCAATTTTTCAACATAATTTTCCTATTTTCCAAAATCCATCTGTCGTCAGTTTTGAGAACTAGCTAATAGCATTCACGGCTGACTTGATATTCCCTTCGCTTTTTTGTAAAGGAGAAGCGAAGCGAGCATCAAGTCGGCCGTGTTGCATTTCAGAATAAAACAAAACACACACTACAGTAAACAATATTACACGAAGACCATGATCTGCAAGAATGCTGACATATTTAGAGCTCAAATTAAATTGGTTATTAAGAACTTAACTTACTAAAAATAATTTACAGGTTCGATTCTGTGGTGTGTAATTTTCTGGGTACGGCTGTGTATTGGATATTAAAAATTACAAAACTTGAGATAGTTTGATGACATTATTACCATTATAAATTAAATATTATTGTAGTTAATGCCGTGATGTGACTATTTTTCATTAATTATACATATTAATGCTATATTGATGATATGAAAGTGAAACATTTTGGGGTTGTATAAGTAGATGTAGAGAATAACTTAAATTAGATTTTGATTTCTATATTTTACTGAGTGGTGGCTATATAGTATATATAGTATATGTTACTGAAAGCTATAAAACTTATGTAAGATAATAATATTATTAAAAATAAAAAATTTTGATAGTTATTAATCAAGTGGGGTTGGGTCTTTTTCATATATTTAATGGCGGTGTGGTGTAGATATTTGTATGCGTGGTTCTCTTCAGTATTGGTTCGAGAGAGAGTATCTTTCATTATTATGGAAGCAAATAACTTTCAGAATGTCTGGTATTCTTCATTGAAAATAAATCTGAAAAATATTTATTTGAACGTCTAATGAACTTAGTTTGCAGCATTTGCTGCACAAGCCACTAGTATGATATAAATGAAAATATTAATTTAAAATAAGTCGAAGATCAGCTGAATTTCTATTCTAATGTTTTCTTGTAGTTAAATAATGTTCGTGGATTATTTGTATACACTTTAGATTTGATGTATTTCCGAAGAAAATAATCACAGGAGGTTAGATTTTGGTGACCTGATACTATAAAGATATTTGAGTTCTGTTATAATACATTATGCGACCTAAATAAATAAATATTGGACTCTTGAAAAATTAATTAAAAGTGTAAAAATAGTCTTTTATTTAATGTTGACAGTGTATTTCCATAAAAAATCGTGAATATTATTAGGATAAGGTCCTCCAATATCAGACAGCTAAGATTTTTAAAAAGTTGGAAGATGAATAACGGATCATAAAAACGGCATTATTAATCGATGGCTAGACATATATTTTAAAAGCACTCATGAACTAATATAGGATTGACACTAAATACACAAAATATTGAAAGAATGAAACCTTTGGAACCAAATGAGGAGTCTGAAAATGGCACCAAGTATCAGACATGTAAAATATTACTTTTAAAAGTAATTAGCCTACTATGGACTTCTACAGAAAAACTTTTTTATCTTTAATAACATAAAAATATGCTACTTCGGAGCCATATGAATTAAAAATGTTGTTGTTGCTTGCTAATGCTCTGGAATTTTTAATGTCTTCCATTTTCCATCTAGCATCTCAATAGTACTTCGTTAGCTGGGTTGGTATATCTGAAGTGAAATGGAACCTACAGTGACTTAAAGCTTGCTCCCCAGGAACAGACATCAGATTAAGTAACACTTAAGGTACGGTCACACGCCGCTACTTTTGCAGCGCTGCAGTACAAAAAACTGCGCAACTCTTGTTCTGCGACGTGTGAACAATGGTGCAACCCTAAAAGTAGCGGCTGCAGAACCTCCTGCCCACTACTTTTTCATGCTGCGCGCAGCTTAAAAGTAGCGACGTGTGAACAGGGTTCTCAGGGTTGCAGCTGCAGCATTTTTGATATCGGTTTTGTTGAAACTTTTGCTGTGGTTGCAACCAGTGTTACCACCCAAATGTGCCAATGATACTTCTATTGTTTTGATATATTTTAATGTTAAATGTGATGAAAATAAATTATTTGTAACAGTTATTAAATGCACAACACAGTCTGAGCATATTTGCTGACGATGTAATTCACTTTTTTAATTTTCTGAAGCGTGGTTTCAAACAGGACGGTTGCCAACATTGATTACGTGAATATACTGTTGGTTATCATTTAAGTATATGGGCGTCTTTAAAAGCTTTATAGTAAAAATGTCAATTTCTGAATACTAGATACGACAGAAAAGCAAATAATAGATAAGGATGCTTTCACATAAGTTTCTTAATAATGCGAACATAACCACAAAATGTATATTGAGAAGTCAACACGGAGATGGAAACCTGCAGCATGACTGCGGCTGCAAAAGTAGTGTGAACAGACTCGCAACCTCCAGTTGCAACTTTTGCAGCACTCGGGTTGCACAGCTACTTTTGGCTTACGTGTGAACACGACACACAACTTTTGCAGCTGCAGTACAAAAGTTGCGCAGCAAAAGTAGCGACGTGTGACCATACCTTTATAGACAAATTTTAAAGAAAGAGCATTGTAATAATATTTTGCAATTGATTGAAATTACTATCATACTTGCTGGCAATGAAAACATACAAAATAATCAATATTATTGGCACCAGTGCATTCCACTTGTCCATCCTGAGCATTCTGTACCCACGTATTGTTATTTCTTTCGAAACATACAATACATTCTATATTATTTCATCATACAACTGCTCTTCATTTTTGGTATTGACAATTAAAAAGTTGTCTGCCCCTCAAATATTTGTTCATTACTTTTTTCACAGCGTTATTTCAAGTCATTCTCCTCTCATTTTCTTCTCTTTTTACCTTCCATGTTGAAAATAAAGCTCTGAAAGGAAATAAGAAAAAGCTTTACGTGTTTATTGTGGAATACTAATTTTTTTCCTATCCAATGCTGGTGGACTGTCTAACTATCTACTGTCCAATATTGGGAAACTGACACTCCAAGTTATTTGTAGACAATACACAATACTAAATCAGAGCTACTTCTTGAAGTTAGAGTCTATTTAATAAGTATCGTAATACATTGAAACCTCAGTAAGACGCTCTTCAAGGTAGCGCATAAAAATAGTGTATTAAATGGGACCGCATATTAGCAAGAGTGGGTCATTTTTGGATTTTTTAAATATTAACACAAAGGTATAAATCAGCATAAACATTCATTGAAGAAATTTAAGAATTTTTCACTGTTCTAAGCATTGAAGAAGGGATTCCTAATGATTCCGCCAACTGTTTCTGATTCATAATAGTGTTTTCATCATGTTTACGGAGAATTTGTAATTTCTCTGATATCTATAAAGCTTTCCTTTTCACTCCTTTGATCATGTTGGCACTAACGAGTCACTTCACACTTGTACAAGATGCACCGGTTATGTCTTCATTGACAGTGAAATTTAAAACTGCCAGCAAGAAGGACAGGCTCTGAATACAGTAGTCTTCAAGAGTCGCATTGTATACTATTGCATTCACCAAAAAAAGAAGAAGAAGAAGAAGACTCCTACAAACCCTTGAATATGCGGGTGCTAGCGGTAAATGTAGAAATGTATAAGTCCAGGAAAATTTTCTCAGTACCCTTTAAAGTACGATATTTTAGAAGTTTCAGCAGATGAAAGAGTGTATTAAATGAGATGACGAGCATACTAAGCAGTGGATTTTACATGGTTTTATGTAGGGATGTCAAGGGAGCAGACGAAAAGAGTGTATAATGCAGGATAGCATAACAAACAGGTGTGTATTATCGGGGTTTCACTATAAATGATAATGTAAGTTCGTTGACCTAAGAAGGCAGTGTAAAGTCAAAAATAATTCATAGCACTCATAAAACCAGCTATTTTACACTAAAGTCTTCATCTCATGTCCAATATTGGGGGATGTCTGATACTGTGCAGCCTTCCACTACTATTAAGAGTGCAAAATTATTATTAAATATAAAACTATTTTAAAATGGTACATGGAAATGATTACCGTTTAGTAAAACTACTCGAAACTGTATCTTATGGTGGTAAATGTTTCAATGCTGTAGATTTCTTAAATTATCTTTGTGTATTTCACTTTCAGAGTAAATTTTTATCAGATGTTTTCAATAATTGGCATTTCTGCTGGCATCTTTTGTCAGCAGTTTACAATGAAACATATGTTAACATTAGGTAATGCGATGGCAGTTGATTATTGCCATGTTGATGTATATTACTGTTAGTGTTGCAACTTTCTCCCATTTCAGAATAACCCGACTATTAACAACTCACCCTCAGGCCGAAAAATTATTTGTGGCCATAGCTTGTTATTTGTACTACTTTCCATTAGATTTTATTAATATCAGTATATTTTTGCTTTGTATATTATTCCAATTTAGTTTAGTTAAATTTAATTGGTGTAAATTAATATATATTATCGTAAAATGTTATTTAAATAAGAGCACAAAATTGATAACGAGTTTTACTTCTATAATAAATGTTCATATAGAGGAGAATACACATTTGAATTGTGTGAAATTAAATAGTTGTGTGGCACATTATCAAATAAATAAGAATAAATATTATATCTAACTTTTTTAGTGCAGAGAATGAATAATATACTGAAATATTAATTTAATACTTTTGTGAAGAATATAGCTGTAAAGGAGAAGGAAGTGAGTGATTTTTAATTTAAATTTTCTATGTAAACATTTTACATTACATGTTATTCTTATCAACTTTGGCATTTATTTAATTGATGCTAAAAGAATGTATTAAGCACATGAAATACCGAAAAAATTCCCTGGAAATAATTTAAGACTGCATGGTACAAGTTTCTATTCATGTTTAACAGATTCCACATGGCAATATATTAGTACTCTGCTAACATTGAATTTTCATGATTTAGTTAAAATCAATACTTAATATGTTAATAATAATAATTTAATTTTCAGCATTCTTCCCAATAATATGTTGTCACTATTATGTACAGTGCTCTTTATTCAAAATTCCCTTCACTCTGTAATACATTAATGCATTGACAAGTTATAAATACTACACGAAATGAAGTTGTTTCATCTCAGATGAAATTATGTTGTGTGGAATATATTTCGTATTGTAGCATGGCGAGTTTGCATATTAAGTAATGTGGAATGACAAGAATAAACGTGACTTGAAAGTATAGTTCATTCAGTATTGTAAGCGACATTGCAGTTGACATTAAGCCTCGGACAGCAACTCATCTTACTGTTGCTCTGATCTGTGTCTTTGTTGGAATTTGAACTGTGCGCTTGAATTTACAAACTTCGGGGGGTCCACCAAAACTGTCGGCCATTTTAGCACTTGAAGCACTGTTGGAGTGATTGCAATTTGGGGATTTTGGGAGTCATCATGTTCACAACTGATTTGATATGGTCCTATTTCAAGAGACTGACGAATATTAGGCCCTAATTATGCGATTGTTGCATGAAAGATGTTCGAATCTAGCAGTGAAGAATCCTGTAATGTCAGCGCTTGGAATCCACAGAACAACTGTTGCTGGAGTAGCTGATATGGGCCCTGATTCACGTAAACCAAATAAAATATATAGGCATATTTAATTGTCCAACATGTTGTGTATTGTTAGTGACTGGTAAATCCGACCCTGTAAAGAATTTCACCCACTCCACTTCTAACAGTCCGCTCGCTGTCAACAAACACGTGACAAATAGAGGTAGAGGGTAGAGAAGAGACTGCCCTGCTACTGCTACTATTGATAAAGAAAACATATTATTCACCGGTGAATCATAATGCTGTTGCCTCAATTATATTAGCCTCAGAAACAGTTTTAGCTGTATGTGGTAACAGCCATCACATTTACTTGCTTATTTTGTTACAAAAACGAGCACTATTTAAAAAAACAACTCTACACACACGGTTAGATACACTTAGTTAAATCACACGAGAAATGCCGAAATTCAAACATTAACCGAAATGACATATTGCAAGAAAGGGAGAATTCACATTGCATATTTTTGACAACGAAATCAGAAGGAAAATAAGATTGAAAAATTTTCTAAGACTCTTGGTAAATTACTACGTACATTAGTTCACGGAAATTAACTATTTCATCAAACATTTGTAACAGATGGTAATAAAAACATTATTGGAAACTTGGACTGCAGTGTCCTAAATGTAATATATCAAATAGCAAATACACATTAAAGCGATCTGAGGGTATTCTGAAAACGACTATAACTACATCTAACTAGTAAATACTAGTTCGCTATTATGTAGTTTAATTAGTAACGGGAAAACGTTTTGCCTATCCAGTCGCAATCCTTTCATCAACTGTAAATGAATTAACATACTTCTATAATAAATTGCGAGTTTATCAGACTCTTCAGTAATTTCAAAATTGTTTCGATAAGCTAACTGCAAATTAAGAGAAAGTGCCAGCCAGCACTTTGGTGTAAGAATAGAATAAAATAATACTTTTAAGAAGTCGCCTTGTGAAAGTAGCTAGCAATAAATTTTCATAAGAAAGAAGTGTAGGGTCCGCACTTACAACAACGTGTGCTTCCCAACTAGGCAGTCCGTGGTTCCATTCTTGACGTGGGGTGAAATTTATCTCTATGCCACAGGACTCGGTAGGTCTTGCACTTGTCCTGTAACATCTCCATGATGGTCCTGTATTGTGAGAGATGTCATCCCTTACATCTCATTGTCTTGCTGAGTCAGTTAAGGCGGAGATAAAACAAGACAAAGAAAGAAGTTGTGTACGAAGACCTGCCAAAGGATAGCGAGACTCCCTCGAATCATTAAAAAATGGACAAAGGGCTAAAGTAACGAAGAAGTTCATTATGCATCATCATCACTAATTATCAAATCAGGCTCAGCATTGGAATCAGATAAACAAGGCAGAGGGAGTCGGATGTTAATACTGAATGAGTAAGTCCAAGACGACATTTATTATTACTAAAAGCTTGAAACAATTATAAAGAAGAACACACTAACTGAACTAAATTGTTATAACAAAAACTAAACTAAAGAGCTAGTAATATATTACAGAACGCGAAAGATCACCAGAACAAATGTTTTCAATACGTACAACACACAGGCAGGTAGGCAGGCAAGCCTGAGCACCCGACCATCTGACAACCATAAAGTGACTGACAAACTCTTGCTACTGAAGTGTGTGGTGGATGGGGAGCAATTTCCACCCCTAACTTCTCTAAGTCCTAGGGTCAGATTTACCAGTCACTAACAGTACACAGTATCTGTCTAAAATTGGATGAATAAAAAATTATATTGCATAGTTAATGAAGAGAAGCCTACATTTCCACGTGGAAGAACTATGCTTTATAATCAGGAACACCAGGGTCTCTAGGATTTCCTTCTAGTAAAATCTTAGGGAGTGTTAGTATGGAATATTTTGAGTAAAAATGTTCACATAAACATTATCCAATTTTCAGTGGGTATGCAGATACAGCTGTTTGAATGTTTCGCATAACAGGCCTTACAAGTGGCAAGGAGAAACACATTTTATATTTATGTTTTCCGTTAATATTATGTTTAATGCTGTTACAGAGTAATCATGTTTACATGAATACCTAATCAGGGCTGGGCAGTATTTGAAATACATGTATTTGAAATACATTTGTATTTTGTAATTTGTAAGGATTTTCGAAAGTATTTTGTATTTAAATACATAAAATTGATGTATTTTGTATTTCAAATACTCAAAATACTTTCTTCTTCTTCTTCTTCTTCTTCTTCTTCTTCTTCTTCTTCTTCTTCTTCTTCAAGATTTGGATTTGAAGAATGAACTTTTGTCTTGTTTGTCTACCCATTTCAGTTGTGCTAGCCATACACTTAGTTTTCTTGCCACAACTGATTTCCTTAATGCCATAAAGAAATCTTCAACAGCATCAAGGATCCATCACCCAACACTTGCTAAATGTTCAGCATTATGCAATGCGTCTAGGAGATTCAAATACTCAGAAATTATATCAGATGTCTTGAAATATTAATTAAAGTTTCCTTGTCCAACTCAATGGAATTCTCTTTATAATTCAATCTCTCAAATATTGCAATTCAAACATGATATAAACAGTATATGTGAAAAACTGGGATTGCCAACCTTCAAAGATGTTGAGTTTCAGTACCTTGAAGAATATTGTGCAGTTCTGAAACCCATTGTCGTAGCCCTTGATTTAATGCAAAATGAGAAGACGTGCTATTACGGCCAACTTTTGTCCACATTAATTTCCCTTAAAAACAGATTACATATTCTGTTACCTAGTAACCTACGCCATCTATTCCAAGTTCACTTTCATCAAGATTTAAAGTGATGTTTGATCTGATCCCAGAAGAAAATTGAGCTATTTTGGCAGCTTGCTCCACCCATCATTGAAGATGAAATGGCTACCTGACATTGCCTCACTAAATGATAAGAAGAGGACACAGAATATGTGTGTGAAATCAGCTGAGCAGTTGTCTGCTACATCTTTGGTCAGTTCAGACGATGAAGACGATGAAAACAATTTTTATGTTTTCAACTCAAATAAAACAGACTTTCAAAAGCAAAAAGAAAAGAACTTGTCTGCTGTGGAGTATGAGCTCATACAATTCTTCAATGGCAAAGGGACAACCCTGTGCACTCTAGAGAATTACCAACAGTGAAACAAGCGTTTATAAATATAATAAAGTTTGTCTTCTTCTGCACCTGTAGAAAGACTGTTCTGTTTTGCAGGATTTATTCATTCACAAGCAAGGGGATCCTTATCTTATGAATATTTGAGGAACTGGTTTTTTTTTAAAGGGAGCAGTAAATATTCATATGTAGCATCATTTCGTTGATGACTGGGAAAAGGAAGAATGTTCAGTTACAGTGTTTATATAAAACTTCGAGGTAAAAATACTTTTAATGTTAATATAATGTTTTAGATTTTCAGTACCGTAATATTCTTATTTCTTTAGCTTAGAAAGCATGATGGAAATATTCAGATTGTCGATTAATATAGATAAACACAATATAATATTTGTTACTCAGTCAAATGACAAATCAATGTAAAATAATGACTTATATTATATGGTCATTAAGTTTTATATACATGAATTACAAATTGCAAACGTTTTCGCCCATTCAGGCATCTTCAGGCACAATTATACAATATCTCAATATCAAACTGTGTAGCCATTA
Organism: Periplaneta americana; assembly: GCF_040183065.1. Classification (NCBI taxonomy): domain Eukaryota; kingdom Metazoa; phylum Arthropoda; class Insecta; order Blattodea; family Blattidae; genus Periplaneta; species Periplaneta americana. Next base: position 159,940,819 of record NC_091123.1, read on the forward strand.
CATTGGTGGTAGATAAACTGTTTAAGATTAATGATGTACAAAACATCTCCATAATTAAAATGTAATATTACAGGTCATAAAATTAAAATAATGTTAAAAACCACGTAGTGTTGTAATTAAACTTCAACAGCAGCAGGTCGTCTCACGTCTACATAACTACTTCAAACATAGGATGTTTTATAGTGATCTATACAGTTGCCACGTTCAAACGACACATAATTCATCACTCATTGGACTCTACTGAACAAGAGTTCCACAGAATATTATGAAGTTTAATTACAACACTACATGGTTTTTAACATTATTTTAATTTTATGACCTGTAATATTACATTTTAATTATGGAGATGTTTTGTACATCATTAATCTTAAACAGTTTATCTACCACCAATGTAATGGCTACACAGTTTGATATTCAGATATTGTATAATTGTGCCTGAAGATGCCTGAATGGGCGAAAATGTTTGCAATTTGTAATTCATGTATATAAAACTTAATGACCATATAATATAAGACATTATTTTACATTGATTTGTCATATGACTGAGTAACAAATATTATATTGTGTTTATCTTTATTTCTTTAGGCCTATATATTGTATCGAGTATTTGAAGCACAAATGTATTTTGAGTATTTGAAATACAAATGTATTTTGTTTAATTTTTTAAAAGTATTTTGTATTTGTATTTCAAATACAATTATTTGAAGTATTTTGTATTTGTATTTGAAATACTTGGATGTCAGTATTTTGCCCAGCCCTGTACCTAATAGATATTAATGAAATGTGCGTGATTCTTATTATTAAGTTAATTGAGCAAAAAAAAAATAATCCCTGTGTATTTTATGTTCAGCAGTGAGCCTAATGTATATTATGTAAGCCTACTTCATTTATATGGGATATTAAATGATAAGAATGAAAGTTCTAGCATGAAAATTTTTCCCGTGGCTGATGAAAAAGCCTAAGAATAGCTTTAAGTTTAAAGTTTTGGAAACCCTCAGACTAAACAGTAGAGGTTGGGAGTTTGTACTGCTTGAGTACAGGTACTGCTGCTCGAGTCTGCGCAAGGTGTGATGTCATTTATGATAGTGAGTGAACTATATGTAATCAAGGAATTAAGTTTAATTTTGTATTTTTAATTCCCATTTCTCTTAAAAACAGTCGTGTACAGCTGATAAGGGGTGGTCCTCCAGCTTGGGGGTTGGGCGAAGGGCTAACAATCCATCACCGTAAAGAACAGCTTGTTAGGAATCCATACAATAAGCCACGGAATGGGATTTGAGGGAAGTGGGATATGGTGATAGAGACTGGATTAATCTTGTACAGGTTAGGGACAGATAGTGGGCTTATGTGAGGGCGGCAATGAACCTACGGGTTCCTTAAAAGCCATTTGTAAGTAATTAAGTAAGTATTTCTCTTAAAGAAATTTATGTAAACTTCACTTCCACATTGAATAATGATAACAATATGAATGTGATTTTTTTATACCTTCAGACGTATTTTTTGTGGGATTAAAAGCAATGTGTTGTCTATTGTCACGAAAAAACTGTTATCTGGGAACTCTTCATTGCACACCATAAGCCTATAAAGATCTCACGTCAGTGTTTTCTTATACAATAATTGATTTAATTTATGAAATATACAGCTAAGAGTATTTCCAGAAATAAAGTGTTTAATCTCGAACAGCTAATAAAACTTTTGTTACACTTTCAACTGTTCAAAAAGAAAGTGATATATTTGTGTGTACATATGCTTTTAAGTGGTAATTAATCATCACACATGTTGTATAATATATAAACTGATTTTCTTTCTTACATCAAAATTATACCTACTTCCATTATCGCATGGTGGTGCAATATTGTGATTAAGCCCTTCATACACAAAGCATCTACATTAATTTGGTGGTAGTAATAAACTCTTTATATCAATAAACATTTTCAATGTGAAGGAATACGAATTTGTGTCCTGGATTAGCATGATTGATCAACAACTTGTATTAAATTTTATTGTGTGATGCTCTCGAGTTGTATATTTATTTTTTTTATTTTAGTAGGTTATTTTACGACACTTTATCAACATCTTAGGCTATTTAGCGTCTGAATGAGATGAAGGTGATAATGCCGGTGAAATGAGTCCGGGGTCCAACACCGAAAGTCACCCAGCATTTGCTCATATTAGGTTGAGGGAAAACCTCGGAAAAAACCTCAACCAGGTAACTTGCCCCAATCGGGATTCGAACCCTGGCCACCTGGTTTCGTGGTTATACGCGTTAACCGTTACTCCACAGGTGTGGACTCGAGTTGTATACTGCATGGTAATGTGCTTCACTTTTTTCTTTAATTTTTCACATTCATCTGTGATTAAACTGCATTCGCTATATATCTATAAAAATTTATTATTTTTTTATTTTGTATATATAGATTTGTCTATTATAACACATTTACTATATGTCATTTTGTTTTTCTTATGTCATTACAGCAGAATGTCTCTCTCTCTCTCTCTCTCTCCCCCCCTTCCTGCTCTCTTATTATGATATGATATGATATGATATGATATTTATTTGTCAGTCAGCTTTACAATTCATAGTTATGGTGGACCTTCACATTTCTGTTTTTCGATCCACCATCCCTTTAATACATATAACTCTTTTCTATTAATGTATTCTTTGCCGAGAATTTCTTGATTACTTTCTAATGTTCTGTTATGACTGAATTGCTATATGTCCTTCCCCCTCTATCCTCTTCTATTCTCTCCCTCCTACCTAGACTGTCTCCCTTCCATTTCTCGCTCACCTATTAAATATTGCATATTCCTTCCTTAATAATTTGCGTTATTTATTTATTTATTTTCTTCTCTACCCTCAAATCCTACCTACTCTTAATCATTGTTTTCCCGCTATTTTCTCCTACATTACTTGCTGACCTTTCCGTTTACTCTATTTTACAACACTTACATCACTTTTTTTTTTCTATCCTCTGTGTATTTACATATTTATCTCTTTCTCTTCGCTTCACTCCTAAATTTCCTATTTTATTACCTCTTTCCATATATTTATTTCTATAATACTCCTGCAGTTATAGTACCCCTGATACTACTCCCAATCTACAACATTGAAAAACACGAAATATCTATTTCACTTAATTACACTTGCAATTTCTCTCTCATTCCACTTCACATTTGTTCAGATGTTTTCTTTTTTTTCACTTTAATTCTCTTGTATTCATTGTTTGATAGTCTATCTTATTCTTTTTTATATGTATATATACAGGGTGATTCTGAATTAGACGGCATGACACGCATGAGTGGAAATTACGCAGAAAGTCTAATTTAAGGGGTCATGTACATCTGTAAGAGTAAATAAAGTCCTCTCCCCTATTTTATGAAGTGGATTTTCCTCTACAATTTAGTTTTAAATATATTAAAATATCTTAAATACCTTTTTTAGAGTTTTGGCCAAAAACGTGAATATGTGTCATTTCAATTGGCCCTTATTCACTAAGTTTGTTGCTCATTTTTTTAGCTTGTATTTTTTAAAATAAATTAATGAAATTTTGCATAGACGTGCATTTTACACTAAAAAACAAATGATCATTGTCACTTATCCTTTAAATTTAATTTTCATTAATATTTTTAGTAAGAAAAATGGAAAATTATCAGTTCTTGACAAAAAAAAAGTCTCATTAGCATATTGAAATGATAATGATGGTCAGTTTTGTTAATATGTTTATTATGAATAAAATAAATAAAAAATCATTTTAAAATATTGGAAACAATATACGAGGTGTCAAAAATAGTATTTTATATTTAAAAAAGTTATTAATGATGCAGAAGTATTGTGTGACCAGCATGAAAACTTGTAACACCAAAGGATTTGCAGGATATGAAGAAATTAAATTGTTAATTTTCCATTATTTATACCAGTTACAGGTGTAGATGTACATGCTTCCTTAAAAATGGATGGCTCTGATTTTTACTAGGTATTAAACTTAAAACTTCATATTCATAAAAGAAATTGTTCTTGATTTTCTGTGGTGACTAATTTTAAATAATCAGTTTGATACATAGCAAAAACAGATTGACAGATGGTCTTTGATGTTCCTTCTACGAGTAATCTTCTCTTCTCTTCCTATTTTCAGTTGTAATTATTTTTCTGTATTACATCTTCCAATTGGTTTATACATAGGTAATTCTTTAAAAATTCGTTATGTATTTATATTCGTATTTTCCCCATTACTACATATTTTTTTAAGGGAAAAGATGGGTGAAATTTTGGTCATTTTTATATACATGTATATAAAACCGCAATCTCATTTTAATAGTACATTATGCAACGAGCCTATAATGGTAGTAATTAAGACGCAAGTATGTCTGTTTATGAAACGAGCGCGAGTTTCATAATTTTCATACAAGAGTCTTAATTACCATTATAGGCAAGTTTCATACGACTTTTTATGCTCGACCATATTTCTAACTTGAAATTATTCAGAAGTATTCATTTTATTCACATCTCACTGAAGAGCAGAAGTGACCTTGTGCAAGCTCGTAAATTGTGAGATGTGCGCAGACGCGAAAATATTGATTTTTTCCGAGGAACAATAATGTCATTGACCTTGATATAATTTAGAGAATAACATGAACTAATTTTGATATAACCTGGAAATTGATTTAGAATTGAAAAACGAGATGACAAATTGAATTTATTTGAATATTATTTACAGTTAACGCTAATTATTATAGTAACAGAACATAACCTTCTGCGACAGTATTGGATTTCCAGTCTCCATGACGTTTCCCTCATTGTTTTCGATTGCATATCCGAGAATAATCGAAAACCTGAACTTTAATGAATAGGTGTACTTTAATGACATGCATTAAAGGACTGCTACCAGGTGTATAATTACTACATTTTGGCATGGTCGAGCATAAAATTAATTAAAATTTTGTGATCTCGCACTTACACTACAGATAAATCGTGATCAATCCATTATGGGTCATTCATTCATTCATTCATTCATTGTTTTCTGACCACGAGCAAGTCTTTCATTGCAAACCCAGAATTCACCCATCTTTCCTATTTTTTGCCTTTCTAAGTTGTTTAAAAATGCTATAGAGTTTCTTCTAGTAATATTAGCAACAACATGATCCACAGTTTGTCACATACTTCTGGAAACTGTTGTGAAATTTTCTTTATACTGTATGAAAATGAATTTTTATTCACTGTAATTTTGTTTTGTTGTTCAAGTCAGAATTATATCGTGCTAGCTTGAAGTGAAAGTAATTTAGAGACCAAACTTAGTTGGATTCTTTTTTCTCAGTTTTCATTCAAACATAAATTTCCTAAATATTGCTGTCTATTTCAGAATCGTTGTATGCTGTAACATTACTAACAAAAGTTTGTTTTGCATTAGCACATGTATAACTGTGACATAATGCTTTGTTCTTTTTTATTTATGTTGTTTTAATTTTGGAATGCACTTTTGTTTATTTTGCAGTAATACCGCCGTGGTATGCACACAGCTGAAGAATGACTGGCGACTTTTATTAAATAACAACTGGAGACAGGAATTAAATTTTCGTATTATTTCCTGAATCTGTTACAGTTGTTGAGAATGCTGAAAGTGAAAAAATAACTTTGTTATATCAGACTTTTGAATCTTTAAAGATCATTTTGTTTTTGTTTACTTCTAATACTCTATTAGAGATTCTAACTTTGCAGTTACTTGTGAGTTTATATTGGAATGATACATATGATCTAGAGATAGCTGATATGTGAATGTCTGTATTGATGTTATTTTAAAGAAGAAATGTATGACTGATAGTGAAATTTGGTACTACTAATCAGCTTTATTTTGATTAAAAACCTGAGGCTGAGAATTAATATTATGGTTAGAAGTGTAAGAAATGTTAGTTAGTATCTATGATTTCTTAAGTATAAACTGTGTAGTGTAAATCTTAATATATTTTAACACAGTAGCAATGAAAAGACATTAAAAATCTCAATCTTATGACAGAGATAGGTTTTTGATGTAACTTAAATGACTGAAGTATTTTTTTTAAGATTGAGTTTTGTCACTTCATTTCTTCCAGCTTACCTTTTTCTGTCTATATAGAACAATTTAGTTATATATAAACATGCCACTATAGAAAACTTACATGGAATTATTAAAGATTTAGTGCCATACTTGTCACATATTGATGAGAAATGAACAATAATTTCAGGAGTAAAAGTAATTCAGATACAAATGATAACATGCAGGGTTATTCGTTTCACACTGTGCAATTATGCAGTGTCTAAGCTTTCAATTTTTATGCAGTTCTTGCATACTAAAAATGGAGGAAAACAATATATAAAGTGAAAAACAGACATGAATCTCTTTCTCAGGACAGCATTATTTCACAGACAATGAACTAGACTAAAATTTGAACGAAATTACTATAAATATTTCTAAGCATTTCACATATTTATATTTATTTTGCCAATAGTAGGTAGATTATTTATAAATGGTGTTTATTGAATTTAAGAATAAAATTAATTTATTCATATATTTATACATTACTAATACCCTATTTGTTACGTTTTCCAAACATTAGGCATGAAAAATTTATAATTCGTAAAGAAATATAATTAATTTGTTTTGTTATACCATTGATTATTCAACAATATTGAAATGTTGGAATTATTGTGACTGACCAATAGAGAACTACAGATACACTTCAATTCCTTGGGAAAAAAGAAGTCATAAGGCATATTTCTCAGTAAGTTATTGTACAACATCTAATGTATAGTAAATACAATAGTTTTTCTATCACTTCAACAGTAATAGATCTGCATTATGGGTCATTGGACAACAACCTACGAAACATTAAAGTGGCTTTCCCCCCCTCCCCCCCCTACTAATTTGTGAATATGAAACTCATCAGCTGTCCAGAATTTAAGATAAAAGCAAGCTTCAATTAAAATCTTTTATAACAGAACTAAATATCCTTTTTTCCAAGAATGTGTATGTACTATTATAAACTTTTGTAACATGAATTATGTTTCAGACATAAGAATTACATATTCTGATTACCTTCTGCAGTTTAAGAATAATCGTAAAATAAATAATTACAATATGTTATCTTAAACAAGGTATATGTAATAACAATAACTAATAATAATTTGTACTTTTCATGAAGTTAACGTTAAAAATTAATATTGAGAAATTGCACGCACAAATAAAAGATTATTTACAAGAAAAACTTTGGAAATTGTGTGCTGAAGATTCCATTTATTACAAAATGTTTGATAGCACGTATTTTGAACTTTCATATGAAATGAATGTAACACAGTATTAGACTCAAGCCCTTTTGTGTTCTTGTAAACTGGCATTTCATTTAGTTTTGAGTAGTTGAAACTGTTTTCAATAAAATACTTCTTTCCACATTATTTTAATAATTATTCATTTTGTTAAGATTTTCTTTAATGTTTACTATCTGGGGTTGGTCATAACCTTTACCTAAGGTAGCAATGTTAAATCAAACCCATGTAAACACACTTGGCTATTATAACTTCTTCATTTATTCATTTTCATACATACAGTATTCCACATCAGTAATTGAAGGGATTATTTTAATAGTGGTACAACTCCACTTTTTGTCAAATTGGAGTTGACTACACTTTCAGTATCACAAACGTCCATTCTTTTAACTCCAACTTCCTTCTACTGCCAACAGAGTGTACCATAGTGCACGCATCTTGGATAATCCTACAAGAAAATTATTTTAAAACTCAGCTGTGTTCCATGCAAAGTCAAAATGAATGATTCTGAAGACATTTTGAGTGACTCTGATGATATTGATAATCAAGATCTTGATCCAAATTATCAAATATCTGAAGGTAAATGGCATGCCATAAAAGCATTATTCTGGTACACCTCCAAAGAATTGTCTTGGATTTATCGATCATACATTTAAATTTTTTATTTGAATAGTGGTATACCTCCATTGTTACCCCTTTATTAGATATGTCCCACACAATATTCATAAACCCCAAGAGTAGAAAGACAGCTTTTTCTCTGACAAGGAGGCATGAACTGGTATTCTTCAAATATTTCACATCCTGAATTTTTTGTACACATTTAACTTTAACACTCCATATCTCAAAATCAATGTAAATGAATAAATAAACTTCATAGTCTGCACAAATTAGAAAGCTGTTCTGAAAAAGTTTCCAGAATTTCTTTACCAAAATTGTTTTTGAAGATAAATATTATAAATCCTTCAATAACTATCTATTTTTAACCTAATGCGTAGTACAAGAAATTACATTAGGTTATACACATAAAACATATGACTAGCGCTTTCGCCAATAAGATGGAATCTTCAGGTCTAGTTATCATATTATGATGCTTTTTACATAAAGACATAGATGAAATGCAACATAATAAAAAGTGATAAAATACATGACATGAGAAAAATTACAATATTAAAATATCTGCGCAAACAGAAGGCAAGGTGAAATAATGACTTGAAAACAAGCGAGATGGTTGTAGTAATTCAGCCTCTATAAAGTCTAGATATTAAATTACAGAATCTATGCCTTGAATAAAAGTCTGCAAAAACATGTGTGCAGCTTATAAAATATAAAAGAGATAGTTAAAAGAGTAAAAGTTGCAACAGTAATCATTTTTTTTTTGATTGGGTTATTTTACGACGCTGTATCAACATCTACGTTATTTAGCGTCTGAATGAAATGAAGGTGATAATGCCAGTGAAATGAGTCCGGGGTCCAGCACCGACAGTTACCCAGCATTTGCTCGTATTGGGTTGAGGGAAAACCCTGGAAAAAACCTCAACCAGGTAACTTGCCCTGACCGGGATTTGAACCCGGGCCACCTGGTTTCGCTGCCAGACGCACTGACCGTTACTCCACAGATGTGGACGCAACAGTCATCATGACGCATAGAATGCCAGCATGTAATGAATCCGTAAGAATCAATAAGAGATGTGTTAGTAAAGAAACCTATACAGATCAAAAGAAATTATGTAGCGATAAAACACTTAGGAAATTTTTGAAGCCGTGGAAAGAGTCGATGTTACATGGCCAGTTGCTTGGTGTTGACTGGTGCAATGACATATAAAAGAATCACATGTTGCAATAAGAAGAGTTGCCATTGGCCAATTTGAATAAAGAGTTATTAGGATTAGGTAATTCGAAATTTTCGAGAAGAATTGCGAGGTCGTGAATATGAATCATGGAAGACCCTTTCAGGACGGGGAAAAAGATGTTGAGATGTATAGCGAAGTAACAGCCACCAACAGTTGGATTGCAAACAAGAAAGGACTTTCGACTAGTGAATGGATATCTAGCCTAAAAATGACAGCAAATTTAGCAGCCGTTCGTTCCGTTCCTGGCAGATCTCTCGACGGTACCAGGTGCAGACATGGCTGCCCGGAGATTGAAGCTTTAGCACACTTCTTGGGATTCTGTGAACAGGGATTGCTCTTGAGGAACTCTAGACATCATCTTGTAAGATCCAAAATTGCTGCCGGATTAAGAACTAAGGGCTGGATAGTAGAAGAAGAAATCTCCTGTCCAGCTGAAAATGGGTCGAGACAATTAGATATTTTAGCGTACAATGCTGCCACTAAACAGGGCATCATTGTGGACCCCACGGTACGTTTTGAAGTAGGATGTCATCAGTCAGCCGATGTCCACCTTGAGAAGAAGTCGATCTATGAGCCTACAGTCAACTATTTCAAGCTGAAATATGCCTTAATTCACGTTGAGGTATTCGGCTTGCTCATAGGTGCTCGAGGGACTATACCGGCTTTTTTCGAAGAATTTCGACAGAAATTTGTTCTGCCAACATCTTTGAGGGATGACATTGTGATAATTGTGTTAAAAAAAATCCTACCAAATTCTAATTAATCACATGGTGCCACATTAATAGCAATTGTAATGTTTCACGCCCTTTTCTTTGTTTCCCTTTTTAAAATTCAATATATATGTTTACATATGTATAATAATTTTTTGAGGATATACTGAGTCCGTAAGGGCTACCCTCAATGGGCGGCAGTTTAGTATTATATATTTAACGAAATGTTATTACTAATTGATTTGGCTATATAAAATTCTTCTGCAACTAAATTAATGTTTCTGCTGAAGATGCCATCTTTTTGGCGAAAGCGCTAGTCATATGTTTTATGTGTATAACCTAATGTAATTTCTTGTACTACTACGCATTAGGTTAAAAATAGACAGTTATTGAAGGATTTATTATGATATTTATCTTCATTTACATGTTAACTTGTCGGACCAACATAAATTTTTTTTAAAATTGTTTTTGTATAAATTTATGATGAAAGTTACTTTGTTGGATAAATTAGGCTGCTTATAATACAATGTTAATAAAAATAACACTCATTTGCAGAATACTGTATTCTTATATATTTTTAACACTAATATTTTTTCATGTAGGATGTCACTTTTTCATTTATGGTTTTTTAGTAAATCTAATAGGGAATGACTTATTGTTTTAGTAAGTTTAGGAAGATATTTTTTGTTCCCTAAATCCCACGTATGGTGAAACAATATTCTGCTTTCACTTAATTTGAAAGGTCAACTCTTTAAAGTTTGGTTAAGAGTAAACAAGTGATCGTGATTTTTCTCGAAAATCCGAAAGCGAACTTTTGTCTAATATGCAAAAATGACAAGATATGATATTTTGTTAAGGAATGTAGAACTATTGTACATCAACAGTAGTCATTTATAATACACGTTGGAACTACAAGTGTCAGGTACTCCTAATAGTGGATATTACAGTGATGACTACATAATAACTCATCACACTTCTTATTGCTGAAATCACGTTTTAAATTCAAATTACAGTAATGTTTGTTATTTATTAAGTACTTCAAGTATTGACTGAATCCTTTGCTTCTTTTTTGATTCACGAACCACTGCTGGTAGAATATACTTGCTTACTGGTCATTTACAGAGATCTGAGCTTTTATAGTTCTTTATTCATATTTAAACTCAACTATTGTCTCGTGTAATCTGTAAAGCCATTCATACATTGTGCGACACAGTTTGGTTCAGATTGGAATTTAAATCCTTTTGAGATTTGATGCCTAGTCTCTGATACAACTACATTAAATACCGCACAATTTGACTATAGGCCTAGGAACAGATGCATTATAGGACCCACCCCGAGTATTCCATAGTATCGATTATACAGGGTGTAACAACTTTAATGTTTAGAATTTCAGGAACATGTTCCCGACACGTTCTACGTTGATTAAACCTAACATACCTATATCCGAAATTGAGAGGTTACAGAGATAACAGAGCTGTAAAAAATAGAACTTCTTGCAGCTCCAAGCATTATACCGTTTATACAAGGACTATTTTATGGCATTACTAAGTAGAGATACATAAGAAACATTTGAAAAGCAGTGAGTGAAGGAAATTTTACTTTTAAGAGAAATTAAATTAAAATTGTTTAGGTTGCTAAGGAAACGAAACAGACAACAGTTTAAAATAACAGTTGTGAGAAAAATAAACCGTATTGTGACTAGTCTTTTTATTGAGTTTTGACCATTAAAACACGCCTTTTGTGTACACACATCAGGAATACGCCGACATAGTTCATGTATATGGACTGTGTGATGGCAATGCAACAGCAGCTGTTTTGGCACATCAAGCACGGTTCCCAAATCGTAGGATTCCTAGTGCACAGGTATTTTCACGTGCCTATTGGCAAATTTCAAGAAGTACAGTGTTTGGAATCTTAAGGACATTTTTTTTTTCAACTTTGCACTGCTTCTTTCATACTCACAAGTAGTTGATATTAAAATGTAATATGGTACTAATAAAAATAATAACATAGACATGTCACTTTCGGAAATTGGTGTTACTTCTTTCAGTATTCAGCGATAAAATTAAACTCAAAAATTTAACTTTGGGGTACAAATACTCCAAACCTATAGAACTTTGGATATAGGTATGTTAGGTTTAATCGACGTAGAATGTGTCAGGGAACATGTTCCAGAAATTCTAAACATTAAAGTTGTTACACCCCATATATTGTATTTTCGATTATTATATCAAGTATGCCATCTTAACAATACTAAATACATAGTACTATAAACATGTATAATTTAATAAAATCAAAAACAATGAAATTAAGCTCATATTAGTCACCTTTGTTATACAACATATTAAATTTTATTCAAAATAAAGTTAAAGAAACAAACCAAAGCTAAACTTAAAACACAGTAACATTGAACTTTCAAACAATACAACATTGGTATTAGTACAACAATAAAATTAAGTTCATATTAGTCATCTTTATAATATATTATAAAATACTAATTCTACTCGATTTATACTGCATTTTTGGTACAGGGAAAATACTAGTCTTTCACAAAAACACATTTTTACTAGTATTTTCCCTGGACCAAAGAATTAAAAACAAAATTGGTGTAAAATTAGCATTTTACCATGGACCTCACTGGAGATGTTCCGTTTCATCTTCTCCGTTATCCGAGTGATTTCACAAAGTGCCACGATACAGCGTTCCTGTGTCTATCATTTAATACCTTGTAATTTCCAATGACATCTCCACAGGAGTTCATCTCGTTTACTTTTAAATTTCTTCAGTCTCATCCCAGGATTACATGTCTCGCAAAACATTTCTCTCCTAAGTAAACCACATTCGCATTAAAAAAACCATAAACATAGCCTACATGTCTTTATTCATGCATAAAGCAACTAAAAAGTTTACAACTTATTTATAATTCCATAATTTCCATTTCGAGGCCTACATTGTAAATAATCTTTTTTATATTTAGCTATAGCATTCGAAATTGCCGCCATGATTATGATCAAACTAATTTACGACAATATTGATTGGTTGGCAACATAATGAAAACAATATATATCGATAATTTAATTGATCAAAACGCTACTTCCGTTGACCTTTTTTTTGTGGCTTTGCATATTTTTATATTTAGGGTGGGTCCTATAATGCATCTGTTCCTAGGCCTATGCCTTCAACCAATCATATCAAAGCTACTATCCTAGACTGGCTTGCAATCACATTGTGACTGGGCATTGCATTATCAAGTGGTTGTTGTAAAATTGACATCATGATGAACAGGAACTAAACATTAAAATTGTCTAAGTAGTTGAAAAGTATTTCTGCTTGTACAGATACAGTAACAAAATTTGGGCCACCTGAATTTTGTTACTAGATATGTACAATAGTTATAAATTGCCGGAATATTCAAGGAAGATGAAACTCCCTTGCTACTACAAACAATCTACAGTTGTTTCTTTCTGTGTCTGGATAAATTCACATATAAATATAATATAATATAAAATCAAGTCCTCATCGTCATTTGAATTTTCGTTTGTTCACAGATCAAATTTTTTCAGTAGTATGTTGAATTAGATCATTATCTCACCCTTAACAGAAATGTGACATTCATTGTTTTTGTCATGTACTCTTCATATATAAAATACAATTACAATAATTATGGACAATTTTGTGGGTTTTCATTGTATCACTGTATATCAATTCTAACGCCTTTAGCCTGACCTTAACCAACCTTAGATAATGGTGTTAACTTTGCATGTGAAATATTCGAATCAAAATTAATTTGTTAATTACGCAGAGAAAATAAAAGTCCACATATTTTACATTGCACTATTTTCAGCAAACAGCAAATCCAAATCATTTTCCTTGTCATCGGGGGGAATCACAGACTTTTTTTCATTAAAAGAGCTTAGGTTCCCCATGCTTATTTTTTCAATACTTGGAATCTTTATGAAAGACACTCTAGAAGGGGAAAGAAATGTCCAATTTTTTTAAGTAAGAAGAAATTAGCTAAGTAAAAAAAATTCTGAAAAACATGCCCTAAAAATCTTGGGTGTGGGGGGGGGGGGGGGGGATGGAGGAAGTTACTCGAATAAATACGGTAGTTGCTTTCAGTTTGAGTCCTGGTTGAGTTCTTTCACATGCAAATACAACTGATTTGGTACTGAAGGTTCTTTACAAGTCTAATCACAACTGTGGGACACCATGTGTGAATGGCTTAAAAAATAATGTGTTCACACAACTGATGAAATATACGGAGTTCAACTTTTTGTGAAGTGATGTGACATACTGCAGTACATTTTTCATTGTGTAGTCTAAATGATTTTATTCTGAGAAGAGTTACAATACTTTTACAACAAATGTATTGGGGTCTTATCAGTCTTTTATATGGCTAGCAGTGCTTATATTTGCTTAGGCCTATGCAAAACTTCGAATATTGCACAAACTGGATGCATTTATCTCGTTTCCATGCATATATGACAGATACTCATACAAGTGTGTACTTATATAATTAACTGAATTATATTCAGGCCAAGGGGTAATCTATGCTCTGTGCATTGATTAATATTATTCTCATTGTATTGAAAGGTGATCTGTAGAGTGGAAAATGAGTGAGTGGAAAGATGGGGAAAAAAACTACACTATAATGTGTTGTTATATGCATTATTTTTTGTCATCAAACGCACAAAAAATATAAATTAAATTACAGTATCTCCTGCAGTTTATAATATAAATTAGGATTGCGTGCAATTATTCTACATTGTGTACATCACACTTACATGATAGGTAAAAAGAGAAAAGAGTCTCATTGTGAAAGTGGAAAAACTTCACCAGATTAATACTGACTGATAATTTTTTTCCCCTCTGGAGGCAAACTTTCTACCACTTTATTTACAAATTCATGGTATATCAGTCTGCGCCATATTGGACTTTCGCTGCAATAAAACAAAGAAATCTGGAATGAGTATCATTAAGAGATGTGATTTTACCTAAGTGATGCATGCAGTGGAAGTAAGTTTGATTGAATATATTACTGTTGTTGAGAATTATGATTTTTAAAATTGAATAAATAATTTGTTATATATGCAATTAAGACGTTACACATCTCTCTAATTTGAAGACAGCCACATTTTGAAATCCTCATAATTAAAGAGTGAGTAATTGCAGATATTACAATAAACCCCCAATTGTTCGTGCATGAATTATCTAGTTTGCAGCTGTCCCTTCATATCTTAGATATTTTAACTGTCACCTAGATTTCTGAGGAAATTTTACCCTGACAGCATAAATGACTCACATTTGTGTGACTGTTATAGTTATTGAAAAAATACCATTAAATCCTGATTGTGGATTGAAATCTGGCCTGCAATAATGCATTTTTAAAGTAAAACAAATCCTTAATACAATAAACCCTCGTTAAGACGAACCTCAAGGGATTGAAAAATCGCCTGTTCGTATTTACTAAGTTCGCCTTATCCGAATTCTGATCGATTTTTGTTGTAATGAATCACACTATCACTCTTTCAGTTCAAAATACTTTCTCATGGTTTGTAGTTAGTAATAATGAATTTCGAATTATGTACCTGTGAACCTTTCTGAATACTGTATTAGAAGAATGTATCATCAATACTTATGGTTTAGCACAGTCTCCATATCTGGCCTATTTCCATCGTTTTCTTGGTTGGTCCAATCTTCCAAATACAGTAAAATCTCGATAAGATGCTGTTCAAGGGACCGTGTATTAGGTGGGTATACTAATTTTGACTTATATACAGTATCTATTAGCATTTTTCTTTATTGAAATACATGATTCATGAAAGGTAATACAGTATTACTCTATTATGTAATTACTGTAATGTACGTTAAAGACATTTACGGTACTGTATGTATGTACTGTACTTAATTCTTTCGAAAAGAGTCATTTATAGTTGTGTGCCGTGTGCGTGTTCTCCAAGTCCTCATGTTTGCCACACTTCACTTTTTTGCGCTTACACCCTCCCGACATCGCAGCTGCAGTGATTGAGTCGCGATTTTTTATTATCGTCCTTAATGTTGATGATGGGATTCCTAAAGAATCAGAGAGCTGTTTCTGATTAAGAGTACTGTTTTCATTGTACTTTCGTAAGATTTCCAATTTTTCCGGCACAGAAAGTGCTTTTCGTTCATTGTAATCACATTCGCAGACACTTCAATACACAAAGGACAACAAACTGACCAGCAAAAATTTCCAGAATTTTATTACAGTCGAGTGAGGAATGTTGTTTGAGAGAGAAAGAGGATTAGCAAAAGGGTGGATTATTGTAACTGTATGTGAGCTGCGCAGGTAAAGGGGCGAATAAGAGAGCGTAACAAAGGGGTGGGTGGGGTATTGTATACTGGGTGTTCATTTCAAAGTGTGTCATGACGTTACTGTTGTTGGGTCACCGATTTGAAGCGAGTTTCAGCTTATATGTCAGAGAAGTTGCCTATTATTTAAGGCGTTCTTCAATCTGAACTTGAGAACTTGTACGGTATAACTTGAACGTCGTAGCAACAGATGGCGGTCTGTATGGTCTATGTGCTACCATAACCTCTTTCGAACTGTGTTTTGCGCCAGCAAGTCGTACGCAGGGTATTTGTTATCATCGGTTGCGTACGGTAACATTCCACAACACAAATCAAATGCTCCGTGTCCATGTTGACCGTCGAAGTTAATGTCAACAAATACGTAAGTAATTGTCATAACCCTCTCCCCATATCCCGACAGTACGTATTTCCTGCCACTACCGGCGTTACTGTACGTGTCGGTACGTACTCTTCAGAATGAACGCCGTACTTGCTAGGCAACTTCTCTGCGTCACCGGTTATACACCTCTGCGGAAGTGTAGGAAGAATGAATTCTCTAGGCTCATCGGCTAGCCACATGACGGCATACAGCGAGCCATGACATATTTTGAACTGAACACCCAGTAGTAAGATGATTTAAACGCGGATGTAAAAGGTCGAATACCAATACTTTTCAGGTTAATGGCTGGAGTTTAAAGAGCTATAAAATTCTTATTATAGCTTCCCTTGTCTGAATGGAGGTGAAGCTGTAACTCCCATTTCATAGAAGTGCCTGTGCTGTTCAAAATTCATAGCAGTGAATAATTATTGGGTGTTTATTGTGTGTCTATTTTGAGATTTTATGTCAATATGTTACATTACTGTTAGTGCATAACTTGAAATATGCCACTTATAAGTAGAGTCCGGATTAATAGACACTAAAAGTTAATTGGTTGAATGAGTGTGGTGTCCATTAGCAGGGTTTTAAGCCGGGTTCACAACACTCCGAAATGTAATAATAGAGAACTCAGTCACAAAGACTGGACACTGCATCTCTTAAACCCACACACTAATTTGTAAGTGGTGGTTAGGAGTGTTAAAGATCATTGATGGTACTAATGAAAAGAATGGCATCTAAAATGAGTGGGGGCATGGCTTGTATGTTTATAAACTAGTGTGTAACTAGTAAAATGTTAACTTTTAGTGCCCATAAATCTGTGCTCTACTAATAAGAAATATTTATGTTGTTATTTTCATAGTATCACTATAAGGTGATGAATCAAATTATCAATGAACCATTTCGGTTTTAAAGCACATTTAATATTAGCAGTTAAGGTTGGCAGTGTTTACTTTTAATCTGTTTTAAATTCGCACATAATTCTTAGCCAGTTTCGAAGTGAATTGTTACAAGTATATTTGCTCCTAAAATTTAAATATTAGTTAAAAATCGTTTGTTGGAAATATTATTAAAATCCTTCAAGGAGTGATTATTAACCATATTGCATAAGTTAGAATCGTGAGTTCTGTTAATGTAAAGAAGCCAGTGGTTTTTGTGTGTGTTTGTGAAGTATTTTTCATAGGCAGTTCAGCTTTCCCAAAGTTAAAGATATGCTGAACTGGAAATTTAAAAATTTTATAGCAAGTTTTCTGAGTTGAGTAGGTGCAAAGGAATATATCACAACATTTTGTTTCTTTCCATGAAGATTGACCTCTGTCACCGTACCCACTTAATAATGTGATCAAGAAAAGTACAGGCATATCCCGCTTAATGCTAATAATAGTTCGTTTCAAAAGTTCAGACGCTGCACGAAAACTCTTAACTTTGAACCTATTTTCCATTATCGAAAGGGAAATTTCAAACCAACCCAAAACATTCAATCAATTTAGTAAAACAGCTGAAATACAATAAAATGACTGTATACAGTGAAGCAAATACTTTCGGAAACTTGTATAAGATGGACATCTGTAATTACAGAAAATTTATAAATTCAGCAAATCAAAAGATAGGGAAGTTTTTTAAATACCAATTCCCGTAAGTGTACATCACAGTACATATGTGTTATTAGTCCAGTGCCTAGACACAATGAAGTCATTCGCCATCTTGCACTCCAGTATTTTTATACGCTGTCATGTTCTTGTAGCAATGCTGTGCATCTTTTGATGTGTCCCGTGTTCATCTCTTCATTTGCATAACACAATACATAGGCAGATATATGGGAAATTTCTATCCTGTGCAGATGGCTTGCCAAACGATCATGACCTGTTATCAACCTGAACATTGTAACACAGATTTGCATTACTCTTGGGGGATTATCTCGAGGTTAGTCAATAAAATTGCCCAGATTTTATCTTTTGCTCCATCCGAATTTTGTTGTTTTGGGGCAGATTTCAATTTACTTTTGATTAGTTGTTTACAGAATAAAATGGGAGTCCGTTATTAGATGATTGTAAAATTTCAGTGTTTAGCCAAGAACTCTGCCGTTTCATTTCCCTTTATATCACCAAGGGGAAGAATCCATTGTAAACTAATTTTGTTCTGTAGTTTAGTTAGGTATTAGATCATTTTCTTACAATCAATCAGTTTTATCCCCTTTTGTAGACTGCTGTGAAGTTATAGCTTGGTTGGTTGCCCTTGAATCTGATAATGACAGGATTTTGGAATGTATTTAATCTGTGTAAGAGGTTTTGCAGAGATATATAAATAGCAGTAACTTCTCCTTCGAAATTTGTTGTATATTCTCCTACAGAATGGTAAAATGAAAAGATAGGATATGTTGCTCCAGGTCCTGCTCGTCTTGAACGTGATATAAGGGATCCATTTGGGTATCTTGTCTCAGTTGTCTGTCTGAACCTTTAAAATGGTTGTAGCACCGTGGACGTATCTAAATATATGTATTTTTGAATATATGAAGCATTGTGGTTTAAAACAGGGGTGGGTTTTGACCTGTGAAAGTTATGTTAAGTAATTTTACGTCTTATATTCCATTATTATTTACGTTATCTTACTGGTTTCTAGATCTTCACAAGTACTGATACATTTTGCAACCATTACATTAATACAGAGTTTCCAATCTCCAGCACCCCTCACACATTTCCTGGCCTGTTGCTAGCCCTTTGCCTGCCATAACGGATCTAGGATCATGAAATAGGGAATTATTAACCACTCTTCAATTTTATGATTGACTCATTCTTGATTTATACACTTTTAATGCTGTACTTGTATATCACTAATGATATCTCGAACTCACACATTTCCCGGCCTGTTCCTAGCCCTTTGCCTGCCATAACAGGATCCAGGATCATGAAATAGGGAAGTATTAACTACTCTTCAACTTTATGATTGATTCATTCTTGATTTATACACTTTTAATACTTGTATATCACTAATGATATCTCACGCATTTCCTGGGCTGTTGCTAGTCCTTTGCCTGCCATAACAGGATCCAGGATCATGAAATAGGGAAGTATTAACTACTCTTCAATTTTATGATTGATTCATTCTTGATTTATACACTTTTAATACTTGTATATCACTAATGATATCTCACGCATTTCCTGGGCTGTTGCTAGTCCTTTGCCTGCCATAACAGGATCTAGGATCATGAAATAGGGAAGTATTAACTACTCTTCAATTTTATGATTGATTCATTCTTGATTTATACACTTTCAATACTTGTATATCACTAATGATATCTCACGCATTTCCTGGGCTGTTGCTAGTCCTTTGCCTGCCATAACAGGATCTAGGATCATGAAATAGGGAAGTATTAACTACTCTTCAATTTTATGATTGATTCATTCTTGATGTACACACTTCTAATAGTTATACTGTGTATCACTAATGATATCTCGAACATCCCTCACACATTTCCCAGCCTGTTGCTAGCCCTTTGCCTGCCATAACAGGATCTAGGATCATGAAATAGGGAAGTATTAACTACTCTTCAATTTTATGATTAATTCATTCTTGATTTACACTTTTTTAATAGTTGTATATCACTAATGATATCTCACACATTTCCTGAGCTGTTGCTAGTCCTTTGCCTGCCATAACAGGATCCAGGATCATGAAATAGGAAAGTATTAACTACTCTTCAATTTTATGATTGATTCATTCTTGATTTATACACTTTCAATACTTGTATATCACTAATGATATCTCACGCATTTCCTGGGCTGTTGCTAGTCCTTTGCCTGCCATAACAGGATCTAGGATCATGAAATAGGGAAGTATTAATTACTCTTCAATTTTATGATTGATTCATTCTTGATTTACACTCTTTTAATAGTTGTATATCACTAATGATATCTCACACATTTCCTTTGGGCTGTTGCTAGTCCTTTGCCAGCCATAACAGGATCCAGGATCATGAAATAGGAAAGTATTAACTACTCTTAAATTTTATGATTGATTCATTCTTGATGTACACACTTTTAATAGTTGTATATCACTAATGATATTCGAACACCCCTCAAATTAACAACTTAAATATCTTCACTATCTTAACAAGTTTAATAATGTCGTTACTTTATGATTGAACTACAGGATGAAGGGTGTAATTAAATGCTATCACAGTGTTTAATCTTACCTTAAATTACAACAAATGTTCGAAATTATGTCCATCTGTTCATAGACAAGCTTTGCATCGCTAATAGTTTAATACTAGGCTGATTTCTTCCTGCGTAATGTTTAAAAAACAGTACAAATATCGTGTAATGGGCTCTCATGTCACTCATGAGATGTTTCTGAACTCCAGTGATGGTTGTTTTGGGAATTTACATAGCCCCATGAATGTAGCACTTATCAGTAAAAAAATATCAGATCTGGATCACAGTTTCGTCGTGTAAAAACTGCAGAAACCAATTACAGCACTGAATTCTAGCCTTGCTATTGCGATTAATCAGTCTTTGAACCAGTGAAATCTTAAGCTACTTGTGCACAATCAAATTTTCGTCAAATTCAGCAGTTCATGAGACTTGCCAATACTTTACAAGTTTTATTTTCAGATCATTTACAAATATACTTTAAAGATCTTTGATTGTCTTGAAAGAAAATAAGAACATGTTGTAATTGATTAAAGACAACAATTCTTTGAAAGAATTGACCAATGGTATTCGAAAAATATTATGGTGCCAAGAACGAGAAGGATACAAGGCTCCTGACCACACAATATGATCTACACCAGTGGCGGCTCCCGCATATTTCTTGAGAGGAGGAAAGAAGTTAACTGCACAAAATGACACTTTCTTGAATGAAACATGCTACAAATTAGCCTACATCCATACATGCCTAAGACCAGATAGTGTTCGGGTTGGCTTTCCTTTTGTATAGCAATAATCTGTTCTTGTAAACTCAGTTTCCTAAATAATTGTCCAAAATATAATATGTTTTCACTTCCATTCATTGTTGAATAATTGCACAAATTAACCGTTACAAGGAAATTCACAACCTCGCAACATTTTCGCGTACACTACAGCATCACACATGTTGGAAGAGACCAGCTACTAACAAGTAACCAGAACCGTTTTACTGAAGTGGGAATGGAAAATAATCTGTTAGGAAAGCGAGAACACTGCACCCACCTGGTCTGTGTTGCCACATGTACATTTTACATGTTCAGTATCACATACTTTTGAAGAATGTCAGTTCTTGTAAAGTCTTGTAGTTTTCAAAGCAGCCCTTGGCCGATTAATTTTTTTATGTTAAAAATAATGTACTTTGGAGTACTTTCAATTTGAAATATATTTGTACAAAACTCACAACTTGGATGTTGTCCTGTCTAGTAGACAATGGATGGAAGTGAATTTCAGTGGCCAAAATCATCTACAATACTAATGTAGAACTACTTCCTCTTTGTTTTATACAAACCCGACTTTAACGTTCAAATATCCTCGAAAGTTTCAAATCATGAATAGTACCCTATACATATAAAGTGCAATGAATAATATATTTTCGGTTGAGAATCAGCGAAGTTGATATGATGCCGAGACAGAAGGCTCTGAGGATGGTGTCAAGTAGCACCGAAACAGCTGTAAGCCGCACATGCTTACATAATTAACACGAGTAAGATCGCCATTTAATCAATTATTTATATTCAAGTGTTAAAAGTAGTGTACGAAAGATTCAACATGGAATATATTTTCATTTATAATTTAAAAAAACGGGCTGCCTTGTCCCTACATGATAAATGTTGCACATTGTGCGCTTTTCTTCTTCTTCTTATTATTATTATTATAATTTAAAAACGTTTATATGGTGTCTTATAACTTTGCGTTAAAACTGTTCTTATTGTGCCTCCTCCAAGATGTGTTAATCTGGTTGAATGCAACATCGTTAAATAGCAGCTGTAGCAAGCTTGCTGCACGACCAGTCGGTTTCTATTTCCCGCCCATGTTCTGATTCAGAGGAGGATCTCCTCCCTCTCCATTCATTTACTCGCTTTAAAACTCTGCTTCTTTCTCTGGCCGCTAGTGCGCTGTTGTCTATGTGTGTTAACTGCAGTAAAGGAGGAAAGGATTGACTTTCCTCCTCAAACAATCTCGCATCCTTCTCACAGTTTTCTAGCAGCACATGAGCGCGCGTCGTTTAAAACTCGATCAACCGAGGTTTAGTTATAGCTGTGAACTTAAAAATTATCAAATCTTCCTCGAATTTTAAGGCACATTTCTATTTGATATTTACTTTCAGAAGAAGAAAAATGTGAGGAGGACGTTCCTCCCTTCCCTCCCCTGAGGAACCGCCACTGATCTACACTTAGCAAAAGTATTCACTAATAACATGCACTGTTACACACTGTAATTAATGTTTTAAAGCCTGATTCGATCTCAGATAATCTGGGCTGTGATAAATACAGCTGATCGCACAAGTACTAAGTATCACATAGTAAGTACAGCGTTTGTCATATTGCCTGAGTATTGGGAATTATAGATGGAATAAAATTTGTGAAATTATATGGGAATCAACTATGAATAAAATTGTTTCTATATTGCACAAAAAATACTAAGAATGATGTTAAATTTAAATAATAGAACACACTGTGAAACATAATATGTATTTGTATTTTGGAAACTGTTATATACATAAAAATGTTGACAATTCACAGAAAATAAGTGCACCAAAACATTTTACTTGAAACTGTAAAACAGTTCATTTTATTAATGTAAGAAGATCCAAGAAACAAAACTCAGTTTTACATAAGAGCATAGTATTATATAATTTGTTTATAAAAAGATATGTTTTTTAAATTATAGAAAATTTTACAATTTTTACTAAAACATTGTATAGAATACTTTGAACTATCTTGACGAAACCTATTTCTGTACGGAAATTTATGTGAATAATAATAAACCTGAGTGGGAATGGGGGATGCTTGAGATTGGAAGACCTGTATTAACAGTATTAAAGTATGTAAAAGTTTTTCTCGGTAATCACGTTCAAGTAATAATGTTAAATGTGCAAGAAATGATCAGTTAATAAGGAATTGAACATGAATGATGCAGAAATATGTATATTGAAAATCCTATAAAACCTTATATTTTATATAATAGTAAAAAGAAGTTATTACGTAAATCTTGAAACATTATTTTATACTAAACAATAGTAAGAAAAATGGCGTATAAAAACATACACAATTAAATTTGTTTTAATTTTTGCAGATTCAACTTTATTTTTATGATATGTAGTCAATAATAAATTTTCTTTACTTGTTGGCTGGCCACAAAAAACACATCTCAAGGCTGCAAATGGTCTGCTTACCAGTTTTTCTTCAGCCCTGTCAAACATACTTGTATATTGATAAACTCTTCTGTATGTGTATTTGTTCTAATGGTGCCCTTGACCTACCAGTGGTAATAGTTATACACAATAACATACGTAAGTTTTCATAGATTAAGCTAGTGAGAGAGGCAATTTGACTACACTGCTTATTTTTATACTGTTGGTGCTTATTCTGTTGAAATGTAACCCTATGTTTACTCCTGAATCACTGCCTAACAATGCCATTCAACGTATGTGTACCTAAACTGACAATTTTTTTTTTAATCTTAGAATTGTCATATGGGAGTACTCTTGGATCTCATTAGAATCTCAAAGTTGTGACATTTTATAACTGCTTAAAAGAGTATTATTGTAGCACAAGTAATAATAATAATGCATACCAAGTTCAAAATAATTTTGAAATGGTTACAAAATGTCTGTACTGGTACCTAATTAATCTGTAATTGTAATATATTCATATCACTGTAGAATAGAAACTGTGATAGTTGTAGTTATTGTGCTTTCTGAAATGATCAGTTTTAAACACTGTTTCTGTAAATCAGTTTTCAGAATTGGAAATTGCTTGTTTTAAATATAAAAAACACATGTGCGCTTGTTCTTTGTTTAAATTTTATTGTCAACTTGACACCATAATGTGACTTGATACATACTTCTCTGTTACTAACATTATAGTGAAATGGGGTGAATAGAAAACATGTTTGGTGAAATAATCTGTCATTTTGATTCATGAGTTATTTGTTCAGGAAACTTACTATGATACAGTTTTCTTCTTTAATATAATATGGCTGTAAAAACTTTAATATCATTTGTAATGAAGCTGAATTAATAACTTTGTTGTTTATATTTTTATGACTAGAAGTCTTAGTTGGACGTATCGACGGGACATTGAAAAGGGAAACAACTGAAAATTCAGAATTTTGAGAAATCTGCATTTAAAAGTTTCATGGTGCTGTGAAAAATCCAAGGATCATTGAAATTACTCCAAATTCTGTTAATGATGTTTTATATTTATATAAGCTTCAAATTAGAGTACCTATGCTAATTGTTTTTATCATAGCAACATGGAACTTTAAAATGCAGTTTTCTCAAAAATGTTAAATGTTGAGTTGTTTCCTTTTTGGACTGGCCCATCGATATGTAGTACCGGTGACTAAAACTCAGAAACTGTTTACCCTGATAACCAACATTTTAATTAGTCCCGTGGACATATTATGTTTATTAAGCTTGAGGGTAAGCAAACATACGATAATGATTTTTAAAAAGGCTGAAATTGAAAGCTTCATGCACAAAGCAGGCTGCATTTAAAGGATAACGTAATGTTTAACTAAAATAACTCATGGTTTATAATTCTTAATTTATTAATTTAAGTTCATTAAGTGAGCAACTACAAAAAGCTTCAGCTGTCAATTGTTTAGTAACTGATACATTCTACATGTAACGGACCTCACAGAAAACAATTTTCAAAACTATTTAATAACTTAGAATAAGTAAACAGCAGTAAAGGAAAGTGTAATAAAACCTATTTTGTGCGAGATCGTGCGTATTTGCTTGGTTTCCGCACAAAACCAATCCGCGGTAAGTCTAAAATTCCACATTCAGTATTCCCAACCTAACACACATAACAATTTCCCTCTTCTTACCGCTTAAGTGACATATTGATTTTACTGCTTTAGGCTTTTAACATATTATTTTTAGAGACGTTCAATATAGTAATAATTATAAATTGGAAACTTACCACTGCAATTTCACCTAAATTACACTGTTAATTATTGTTTTTAAATATTTGCAAAAATTAAGTAAACTCTACAACTCCACTAAAGTTACTGCATTCGTGATGCAAGTAACATTAAGGAAGAAAAAGACAGACGTATATCACGGCCTGCTGGAGTATAGTAAACACAGAAAACATTTTAAAGCAACAATGTTGAAGATAGATATTTTTGTTTTGCAAATTTGCCGTCATTGAACAGAAACCAAGATGGAGATTTCATTGCAACTAATTAGAAATTCCTCTTTCAGGTATGTAATAAACGACCTTCGCACAAAATAATGTACGATACACGAGCGGTATGTTTTCTTTCAATTCTCGGAAATTAAAAAAGCTCAACTACGTTTCGCTTTTTCAAACTTTTCCTCGAACATGAAAACTTGTTTGTTAAGTGTACAACATAATCTCGAAAATAGAAAAAAACTCAACTTAGTTCCCCCCCTCCACCCCTTCAAACCTTTTCTTCTGTCTGTTACAATGCACTTACCCCACACAGAATAATATACTACTTCAAACAAGATGAAAAATTCTGAAATTTTGTTTATTCACCCCATTTTACACTACTGTCAGATGTGTACTGTTTTCAGTGAGTTGATTTTAGACAGTGGTTTAGTTGGACCGGAATGCTGTTCCAGAAAATAAAAAATATCCATGTCGGAAACAGCAGGATGCCAAACTTGACACTTAATAGAGAGTCCATTTGGCAATTGATAAGTTGAGTTCTTGTAAATATTTTTTTCCAACTAAATCACTGGTTTTAGATGAGAAATATTTTGCTCGTGTGGTAATGTACAGTATATATAATTGGTCTCAGGATGCAAAGAATAATTTATAGTGCCCTACTTTGAGTATGGGAAAGAGTGCAAAATGTAACTTATATGTAATATGTTATTTGTAAAGAAAATTCGTAATTTAATTTTGTTTGCAATAACGTTACATAACTGCTTTGTTAGTGTATAGTAAACAGTAATCCTGTATTAAATCTTTGTCAAGACTTTTTCTCTCATAGTACTGACTTTGTTTTATTCCTTCTTTGTTCTCTATTTTAGAATATGGAAATGATTAGAGCAGAAGAATGCTGTGATAGTAAATTATACACCATGTCCCTAAATGATTAGTGTGGTTTCAGGTGGTTGGTATAGCTTTACAAACGAAAGTGGATGTGTATTTCCTACGTGTAATGAAATAAGAGCTGTGAAAGTTTCATATCATAAGTTTGCAGCGTTTGTTTCTCATCATTGTTGCATCACAGTGTCAGGTTTACAAAATGGCGATTCCCATGCATAATATTTTCTATGTTGCAATTTGCGAAGTGTGATTCTCTAATTTTTGTATAGGAAGCTTTCTGATTACCAAAGCCCGGGACTTCAGCAGGTAAACAATGCTTACAGGTTAAGTATGAAAGGAGGTTTATTGAACCCTGACGCTCTTTACACACAGTGAGCATACGATACGTACAGTGGTGTTCCAGTACAGACTACGACAAAAATAACTTCTCGCCCAAACTTTAGTGTAATAATAAAATGATTACGTTACGTTCGACAAAGTGAACTGCAAAATAGTACAGAAATATAATATTAATTGCAAAAACAAATCTTACACATTCATATGTTAGGAATTAAAGTAGTTATTCCTCATACTATTTTGTTTACAAACACGAATCATATGATCTGTTGCAATGAACCACAACATAAATTCTTAAATTATCAAATGAAAAGCTTCTTCTATTTTCTGACAAGCAATTTTTTAACTGAGAAAAGGTTCTTTCAACATCACATGATGTGGTGGTGGCAAACTTAAACCATGCACCACTCACTATCACAATCATTGTCAATACTGTTTAAAGCTTTGTGTATTCGATTTGTTGTTTTATTTCGAATTTCACAAACTTTGGAAAATCCAAAGTTTTTCTTGAGAATGTTTTTAAACTTTTGTTGCACCGACACACTTTTTTCATCTTCATTTTGAGGGATTATCTACTACAAACAATCAAAGTAACATGACATTAAATATTCTTTACGTAGAGTTGTTTCAGACGGGGCAATTCTGCCCATATACTTCTCTATAAAATTCTTGAAGTGGGGGTTTTCCAACTTGTTAAAAGGAATGTTGGAGCTCACCATCATTTCACACAAATCCCGGAAAAGAATCATTGTGTCTATCAGAATTTGAAACAGAAGGCGCCCTTGCTTCCTTCTCGTTACGTATGAATAATTGTAAATGAGCTTCATGTCTCTGAGTTTTGATATGCTGTTCTATGTATTTGAGGCTCTCGCCCTTTATTACAGTGTGGCACGCATTACATGTGATATTAATGTTATCTGTACAAAAACACTTACTTTCGTATACTTTCACAAGTTTCTTTAATTTATCCTCTTTTTTTCAGTGAAACTTCGGCATAGTAACTGAGCACGTAGATTTGTACTCGCCTGTACTCTTGCAATGCTAGCTATCAACTATCAGACAACCGATCACTAGTATGAAGTCGAATGGGCAGTCTTTCGGGACTAGGCGAAGGAAGTTTCTTTACAAACACAACCAGTAATATATACTTTGTGTATCATTAACCTGTTTTTAAACTGCTGAAGTCCCTAGGCTTGCTGATAACATTCGTCTATCTATGGTATAGACAGTCTGAAACGACTGGATGCATCTGTTCAGGATGTCCACGTGTGCCTAATGAAAGGGACGAGAATGTGAGAGCAGCTTTTGTATGTAGTCCATGGTCACCGTACCTCATACTGATTTCTTTCTGTGGGGGTAATGAAGGACCATGTGTACCTGCCAGAGTTGAGAAGAAGGATTTTTGCTGCTGTTGAAAATCACTCCAGGCATGGTGACTATCAGCTAGATGTCTGTCGCGTGACAAATGGTGCTTACACTGAACACTTAT
This sequence comes from Periplaneta americana, assembly GCF_040183065.1. Taxonomy (NCBI): domain Eukaryota; kingdom Metazoa; phylum Arthropoda; class Insecta; order Blattodea; family Blattidae; genus Periplaneta; species Periplaneta americana. The sequence continues at coordinate 159,969,420 of NC_091123.1, forward strand.
AAGTTTTGGTATGAAAACTCATAGAACTGCTCTTCATTCCCATGTAAGGTTTGTTCTTATATATTGAAAGTAAAGGAATTCAACAACTTTGTAATCCCAATAATCATTTAGGGACAAGCTGTGTTATTTTTATGATTACATTGGCATGTTGCCCACTGCAAGAAGCATTCAGCATTGGGGAATAAATTTTAGGGTTGGGAAAGGGAAGACATCTGTGAGAAAACGAAAGAATGAGGGGAAAGGTTTAAAAATGTCTTTACTAATGTCACTTGCATCCACTCCTTCCCAGTGGCGTAGCGTCAGTGTAAGCTAAAAAGCTTAGCTTCCTCAGTTAATAATAATTTCATAATAAACCTGCAGTTTATGGAGAAAATTATTTATTAATTTTAATAGAATTTATATTTACGCGTTAAATATTGTGATGCAGCAGTAAACAAGAAGCCTGCACACACCAGCTTCCAAGCAGACTGGTTTCTTCTGTGTAATCCACCCTGCAGATTTTCCATCCCTTTCTAACTAAACTACCCTAGTCGCAAGAAGCTAGCTTTAACATTTAAAATAAGTAGTTTCCGAGTTATCCCTTTTCGTCAGTTGTGTTCAGTTGAAGTGTTAGTGTGCATTGTGGCTGATATAATAAATAATGAGCGAAATAACAGTTCCTGACACAAATTTACTTGAAATTTTTTTAGGACAATTGTATTATCAAGACTGACTTACGAACAAAAGTGTGATTTAAAAAACAAATGACCAACTCCCTTGCTGTCATTGAAGGACACAACCAAAAGACAGACGTATACTTACGTAATGATACTAATATTGTGATTTCTCTAAGTATGACAGGGAGTGAGCTAATGTTATACCTATACGTGTCTATTTGTTAAGAGGTATGTGTAAACCGTGAAATTATATTTTACTACGTATCATTTGAGGTCATGCCTTATTGGTGTTACTTACGATGTTCCAACCAATCTTCGACTGCTGACTTGAAATTGACTACTATTTATTTTAAGACTGTATTTTTGTAATACGTTTTCTCATTGCATGAAAGACAACTTGAGTTAGCTTCCCCTGTTCAAAATTTCATGCTACGCCACTGATCCTTCCAAACTGCCTTCTTTCTTCCCTTTTCTTGAATCCTCTCTCATCCCTTATCTTTCTTTCTCCCTCTGTGTGATGTTCTTGTAATCAGAAGGTAGAATTACATCAAACTAACTGTAAATTTCTTACCTTAGGTAGACTCGAATCATCCATTCCGAATCCACAGTAAAATTTCAGATGTTTGTGATAGTTTGTAGATTGGCTCGAGAGGTCCAGAGGAAATCATGTTTGAAATGGAAGAGGCAAGATTGTCAGTGATGTAATGAATGGTAGGAAGGAACGCTGCTGTGCATAATTGTTTATATAAATAAAAAAATAAAATGAATGTGGTATATAAATATTATTTTAAGAAACACAGGAAACGAATATGGGTAATTATGAGTGTAGGAACGCCATTTTGTGACACTTTGCAAACTGACTCAACTCCAGTGAGCTCAACAGTAAAATATTAATTTTTACTACATATGTATTTTTGGTCCAGGTAAAATATTCATCTTTACGACAAAACTTGTAGAAATACTATATGTTCTGTTGACAAAAAGAAACTGAAGTGTATAAAATTAGAGTATTTTATGTGGACCAAATAAAGTTTAAATAATCAAGTAATACAATATTGCGACAGAATATAAAGTTTTCTGTGCATAAGGATTTATTTTAATCTTACTTCAGTCCGTGATTCACTCAGGAGTTACTACAATGGCATATAGCATTATGATCTCTAGAGAAACTACACTTTCCAATGGTGTCAGAATTATCCAAATCGGTTAAGTAGCTTCTGAGACTACTTCATACAAACACACAAAAATTCTCTATATATTAATATTGATAAACATTTATGTTATATTCACGTCATAAAATACAATTATATCCATAGCCTATAAAAATAGTGTTACATGAATATCTTCAGATTGTTGTGCCTTAAATAGATGCAGTCATTTGTTTTCATCTCATTACATTAGTCTGAGGCAGTACTGATAAAACGCATTGTTATTTTAAAACTCATAATCTCATTAAATATCAGTCCTATCAAACTTATCGGAAACTGTTTTTAAACAAACTTTTGTTATGTAACATTTTTCATAAAAATCAGTAATAAGCCAGATATTTCGATTTATTTAATTCAGGCCCTCCTTTAAATAAAGTATTTTGAACTTCATTTAGCCTAAAATCTATACCGGTACTTGTTTTTTTTTTTTTAAAGATGGGACATGACAGTTAAGCGGCCGAACTTGGAACTACAGTGCCATGTTGCCAATATGGACTACCACGCTGCCAGCTGATGGAAGCCAGCAATTGTCGTGAAGATGGCTGACGTTAAAACATTCATTGACAATTCACGTGGAGGTAAGAAAACAATACAAACGACAGAGAATCAAAGACGAAACGCACCAATGCCAACATTGTGAGCACAATAAATGTCTCCAAGCGAGCTATTAAGCACTCGCCAAGGGGAAGTGTAAGTTTGGCAACTTAGCCACTGTTACCATAGCAACAGGCCTACAACGCTATGTGACATTCAGTTGTTTTTCCGATCGCAACGCTCCTGTCATGTCCCATCTTTCAAAAAAACAAGTATAAGTTGGAACTAAATTGATATACTGTAGGCCTACTAATTTTCGTAGAGCCATTATCGCGTAAAAAGATAACAAACATACAAACAAAAAATTTCAAAAATGCAATTTTTGGTCTCAGGGATAGTTAATTATACGTCATGTTAACACCAATTATATTTGGAAAAGCGAAAATTACCGAAAAAGTTTTGGTAACATTTATTATTAGTGTAGGTTATTATTATTATTATTATTATTATTATTATTATTATTATTATTATTATTATTATTATTATATTTTAAGACCTTTGTCTTGTGTTTAGACCTACGGAAATGATATGATAAAATCATTTTCACCTCACGAATAGTGTTAATATTTCTAAATTATTCCCAAAGCTTGAAAGGGAAGAAATAAACAAATGTCTGTATAATTATAGCCTTATATTACGTAAATAAACATGACATCATTGTTCATTATTGCGAGCGCGATATTCAGCTATCCGTATTTCTAATAAATAACCATTTCCATAGTAACTATAGCAAAAACGACATGAAGTGGGCTAATTTCGCGGTATTCTGAAGCACGGTTGACAGATTGGGCAATCGCAATTCAGGCTACAGTCGGCGAGTAGGATTAATAGAATTACGGTATTGAGTTAGGCTACTTCAAAAATCGAAAGGACGAAATTAGCCTGCATGTTATTTCCTTTTATAAAATGTTTATGTTCTTTTATTATTACAGTATTATTGTTGTTGTTCAGTCAACTATCCGAAGACAGATCTGGACCTCACAAGTGATGCCAACAAGGCACCACTTATGAGGCAACTAGACCAGGAGATCATGGGGTAGGATGGCCAGTTCCTTTCCTCCTTCATTGCATACATCGCCGACTAGTTACGTATTACACTAGTCAAACTTCAGATGCATACAAACAATATTGTTCTTCCTCTGACACATCAAGTGAGATGTGCTACATGATAATAGATGTACTACATTACAGCCAGAACCTGAGTCAGAGGACTTATTAACATTTTAATTACATAATTTTGTTATTTATAGGTTTTCAGACCATTTTTGAATCGTATCATATTGTTCATTGCTGACGGTATCGTTGCAACATGCCTCGAATTCTCTTTGCTTCTGTACTGGTAGTCTCTATGACCAGTTTCTTACATTGTGAAGACATAATTTTATAAGACCGCAAAATTATTATCGTCCGCGGTTCGTTTGTTTTGCGCATTTTTATTGCGGTGTTATTGCTCTGTATTAACTGCTAATAATAATAATAATAATAATAATAATAATAATAATAATAATAATAATAATAATAAGACGCTCCAAATATGAGAAACACTGTGCAAAGCTTAGGAGAATTTACCTAAATTTAAAAATAAATTAAAAAACCTTCATATCTAAATTGCAGTATGAGAAGACAGTTTTATAGGATTATCACCATTATATTGGGTGCGGAAAATTAAAGATGTGATACCGTACAATTTATTCCTGAATATTGTGTACTATTTCTTTCAATATAAGACTCCGAGCGGAATTACCATATATTGAGCGCTTTTATCATTGACACCATATACATAAACTACATTACCGTACGCATCTTTAAAATGCACAGAAATTATTATTATTAATTTTTTGTGAATTACCATGTTTTGAAGGAGGGAAATTCTGATGCCTAGTAAGGGAAGTTTCATAAATGCCCAACGATACATGTTGTACAGGGCAGCCAATGGATCACGTTTTTTCCGTGTTAGCCCTGATTACGTAATCAAGGGTAAACGTGAAAGTGATAACAATTATGTTTTTGATACAGAGATTTATCTAATTATTTATCACTCACAGTGTCAAAATAATATCGTATTATATTGATAATATAACAATATTAGCGACACTGTTCTGTAGCAGGTTTTTAAGAGGCATGTTGGCGACCCTGGTATGCTGTGATTTTGGCGGTTAAAGTGACATTTAAATTCTGTGGGAATTGTAATATATCTAAATTATTTATTGATTAATGTAATATTGGCGTCAGAAATCAGGTTATTTTCAGTGCTTGCAAAGAAGTCTACAAACTGAAGGTAGGTGAAAATTTGACTTCAGGTTGGAACTACAACAAAAATTATAAACCTAACCTTATTGAGCCTATGTACTGTACCCAGTTAGTAGGCCTACACTTTATGATCTACGTTTTGTATTCAGAGGAAAAAAGAAAACAATATTACGATAAAGAGCTTTTTTTTTAATATCTGTAAACATACATATAAAAATATGTAGCTATAAATTTTGTAGATAGGCCTGTATGTTTTTATTATGCACATAATGCTTTTACTTTTTGTTGCCTGTTTAAAATTCTAATGAAATGTGCTTGTTTAATTTAGGAAAGTGAGTTACACAGACTGCTGCAACTGAAAATGAGTACATCTCATATGAACACCAATCATATGTGTCAAATAGTGGTATGACTCGATTTAGATGCTTCAGTTCTTGGACTTCCATTTGAAAAGGTGTGTACCTTATTTTTAATAAAATTAGAGAGTATTTTTGTCTCTACATAAAGTAATATACTGATTTGACTGAAAAAAATTATGTCTAACATAACAAAACACATAGGCTGCTTTAATTAATAATGACACTGTACTTCAGATTAAGTTAAGGGTAATTATGTAAATAGTAAGCATTGGCAAGGTCATCTACCGCAAAAGAGATCCAGAGCACACACATACACACATATATATATACACAGCGCTTTTCTTCTGGAGAAAAGGGTAGTGGAATTCTGTGTACAATATTTTATAGCAGACGGGGAGATGATTATTGTTCACTGCATGGGAATTTTGTCGTTTTTAAACTCCTTTTCGACCAACTAAGACACTCAAGGTCTAAGCTGAATTCAAAGAAAAATTATATTAAAAACATACTGTAGTTATTCACACATATTTCGGTTCCATGATGAAAAATGCAACAAAAAAGTGTCGGAACGCCGTTCCAGCACATTCCGCAGAAAAAAAGCGCTGTATGTACAACACAAAAAGTTTGGAAACACTCTATTTTTCGAATTTTCTTTAAAATAACTGAATGTAACTAATAAAATAATTTAACATTGTTTGAAAACATGCATTTATTTAGTAATTTTTGTTGATTAAACTCGTAAAATTTCATAAAACCACAATTAAAATTTTTATGACTTGGCCGTGAAACCACATTTTTTAGAGTATCAGTATTTGGTAACACCCCCTCGGGCTTGAATCAATGCAACAGTACGTCTTGGCATGCTGCTAATAAGATCATCAAGTACCTGTTGATCGAGACGGTCCCATTCTTCAACAGTGGCCTTTCGGAGGTCTTGAACAGTCTGTACAGGAGGATTGCATTGTCGAATGGCAACTTTGAGCCTGTCCCAAGCAAGCTCTATTGGATATTACGATGTACCGAAATACATAGGTATATTTCCATGCAGAAATTCTGTGTCATCATATGATGAAGGATGGGTGGAACGAAGAAAAATTCTCTCTGGCACCGGATTTGAACCCGGGTTTTCAGCTCTATGTGCTGACGTTCTATCCACTAAGCCACACTGGATTCCTATTTTTCTCCGTTCCACCCATCCATCATATAATGACGCAGAATTTCTGCATGGAAATGTCATATGTAATTCGATACATCGTAATATATGATATGCGAAAATAATCACTTAGTGATTTAAGACGGCGCTTATTCCGTCGGATCCCGGCCGCTAAGTCACTCGTAATGAGCGCACCTCTGCACATTAATGTGTTGGACATTGTGCCACTGTCACACATCTGTGACGCAGTGCATGAGGGTTGCCCACTAGAGGAAACCTAATAGGTGGAACTTAAACTGAGAGGATTCAATCTGGCATCGGAATGGGAATCTGGTGTGGCTTAGTGGATAGAGCATCAGCACGTAGAGCTGAAAACCCAGGTTCAAATCCTAGTGCCGGAGAGAATTTTTCTCCGTTCCACCCATCCTTCAAGCTCTATTGGGTTCATATCAAGTGAACATGCTGGTCATTCCATTCTCCTGATATGAGCACACTCGAGGAACTCATCCACACGTCTTGTTCGGTGTGTCCGAGCATTATCGTCTTGAAAAATTAATCCACCACCAAACTGTCTTTGAAATGGCTCAAAGATGGTTTCCAGAACCTGGTTACAATACAATTCTGCCGTTGTATTACCCTTGACTGGCATGAGATGTGTACAACGTCCATGCATGATGCTGCCCCAAAACATGATGGAACCTCCACCTTGTTGGTAATGTGGAACTGCAACATTACCAACTCTCTCCAGATGAGAACTCGTCGCGAATCTGGTTTAAAGCAAATCCTGATTTCATCCGAAAACATTATCCAGTTCCTTAACTTAGAAAGCATATTGTGATGATTCAGACTGTCAGTGTTATAATACAATATAAAATTGTTTGTTTATTCAGTCTATATTACTAAAACTAATGACACTTATTCATATATGTAGTCATTATGTTCTGTACAATGCAGATTATGAACGTTTTGGCCCTTCGGGCATCACCAGGCTCTGTGTATAATATCTCATTATTAGTCTCTGTAGTAAAATACAATGATAATTTAATGAAATGAACTGTTTAAAAATTAATATGTATAAAATAATGTACAGACTTATGTGCGTAAAATTAAAACTGTGATTGCATTGCAATGATACATAAAATTATGAAAACTATGAAGATGTAGTGATGTTCCTCATTTTAAACTTCATAATACTGATATGAATTTGGGGCGAAGAGGGATGAAGTTACAGGAGAATGGAGAAAGTTACACAACACAGAACTGCACGCATTGTATTCTTCACCTGACATAATTAGGAACATTAAATCCAGATGTTTGAGATGGGCAGAGCATGTAGCACGTATGGGCGAATCCAGAAATGCATATAGAGTGTTAGTTGGGAGGCCGGAGGGAAAAAGACCTTTGGGGAGGCCAAGACTAAGATGGGAAGATAATATTAAAATGGATTTGAGGGAGGTGGGATATGATGATAGAGAATGGGTTAATCTTGCTCAGGATAGGGACCAATGGTGGGCTTATGTGAGGGCGGCAATGAACCTCTGGGTTCTTGAAAAGCCATTTGTAAGTAAGTAAGTATGGGTAACTTCACTTATTTGCAATATTTGAAGCTTATTGTCTTATTAGTGTCTGTCATTTGTTTTCATTGTTATTGTTGAATGAGTAACATTGGAAAGATAATAACAATGAATATAAAAACCAAAGAGGAATGTTATTATCACTGCTTGCTAGATCACATCCTATGACTGTTTACACTGCCTGCCCAATCAATGGTTATGCGCGAGTAGCTGCTAGGTGGTAGGTAGTGATTTTGCATATACTGATAATGTTAATAGCGGTGGGTACTGCCTGCCACCTAGTGGAAAAATAACTTTGATTGAGCAGGCAATTTACGCAGCTGTAGGATGCGATCCAGCAGGCAGTGGTTATTATACATGTTCACCACCATAACACAGAAAATATAATTGTTTCCAAACTTTAATTAAATTTGTAACATTTTCTTTTGATTGACATATTGTCAACTACTATGAGAAAGTATGTGCCTATTGTGGGAAGATTATGAGCTGGCCCATGCTTACTAAGGTTACCAAGCTAAGTTTTAGACTACCATGACTTTTATTTGTAGGGCTGGTCAGACGAATCTAACACAGAATAGTAACGATTGCATATTTATTTATTTCTTATTTTGCTAATAATTATAACATAACATATATTATATATAGAAAAAACTTTAGCTCGCCCCTGAAAGAGGAGAACTCGTGCTCAGGGGCGGATTCCTGAATTGAAATTAAGAAGTATACAATACAATTTGTCTTATGTCTACTATGCAATTATAGTATATAAATTTAAATTTACAATTTTTCAATTTTTATAAAATCCATACATAACTTTTTAAATTTAATACTAGAACTATTAGAATTGACAAGATTAGGATATTTAAATATAAATTTGTTATATATTCTTGGTCCTAAATTACTACTATGATTAAATACTGTAACAGTGCTGCATTTTGGTTCAAACAATCTTAAAGAATTCATACCTTTTGTTTCATAACTATGAGAATACAATTCAAAATTATTTCGATTTTTATGTACGAATTTTATTAATACAATATAATAAATTTGTCTTACGTTAAGTACATTAAAGTCTAAAAACAAATTTTGAGATGGAAAATCAATAGGTTTATGAAGACATATTTTAATTATTTTCTTCTGTAATAAATAAAGTGGATTAAAATTGGATTTAAATGAGCTACCCCATCCTATAATTCCATACATAATTACCGATTGAAATAAAGTTAAATATATTGTGCGTAATAAACTTATTGGCAAGTAATTCCTCAATAAAACAAAATAATATACTATTTTACGTAATTTATTACAAAGGTAATTAATGTGTTGGTTCCATTTTAAATGATTATCGAAAATTATGCCTAGTGGAATGGAGTTTCCGGGCTAAGATGCCATAGTCTACTGGTGTAGATATTCCCGGATGTTTCGTCTACTACTGCGGCAGACATCTTCAGTGATTAGATATCCTAGGTCGAAGTCTTCTACTAGGGGTACCTGTGGCAAGTGATTCCCTGACTGGTTGCCTGTCCTTATTTATAGAGCCGGGGAATGGCCTTGGTGTTCCGTTGTTGTGGTGGTTCGCACTCACTGGATCTCGGTGGCCTTGGACTGGCTGTGGCGTACCATAGTCGTGTCGGTCCGCACTCGCTGGCCTTGGACTGGTCGTTGTGTTCCATTGTCGTGGCAGACTGCACTCGCTGGATCTCGGTTTCCATCTGTCTACCGCAAAGAGAACATATTCTCGTCCCCTCTTCGTTCACGATTTTAAGTGCCCTCCATGCTCCTAGAAGAAACCAGACTAAGCTCAGCAGATATTACCCTTAGTAGGTCGATAAATTCTATTGTAGCAGATTGTGAAATTAACTGCCATCACCAAACGAACAATTTTTAATGTTAATCAAACTGCATGTTGGTTTCAGGTATGTGAGGATGCCCGTTCTCTATCAGTGGATCTCTGCCATCCCATGTACAGTGTTGCTGCTGTCATTGCCGCATGCAAGTATGTTATCCTATGAAACATATTATCATATTTATGATATTCAGTGTATACATTTTATCTTTCCACACTAGTGGAAGTAGAGTGGACGTGGCAGTGCATGGTGCAGCTGAGCACTAAATTATGAAGATGCTTTGTAGGTTCTAAAAATTATCAATAATCACAATTACATGAATGCCGCTGAAGAATTATACATTATCACTCACTCTAATACAGGGTTGGGCAGATAAAACTGGCCCGTGTTATGACATTGATAGGTACTAATGATTTGAAACAAACTTCAAATGGAATGAAAATAAAATGCATTTACCTTCATAATAAATGTTGGAAATGCACTCCATCTGCATCTAGACACTTCTGTGCACGTTTTAACAGGTTCATGAAAACACGTGTCAATTCCTCATGGGTGATACTGTGGATGCAATTCCTGATATTATCCTTGAGATCACCAATGGTATGGGGATTCTGTTCGTATACTTTTCCCTTCAAGTACCCCCATAAATAAAAATCACATGTTGACAAATCTGGTGACTGCGGTGGCCATAAGTTTTTGCTCACAGTCCTTTCTTCAGTGAACATCTGATGAATATGGGCAAGTGACCTCTCAGATGTGTGACATGTTGCCCCATCTTGTTGAAAGAAGCAGTATTATTCTCCTCTTGAATTTGAATTTCAAACACTTCAACACACGTCCGCAAGTTCTCCTACTCACATGAACCTGTTGAGCCAATTTCGTGGTAGACTTTCGAGGACTCCTAGTCATAAATTCATTAATTCGCGCCGTAAGATGAGGAGTCCGGTCAGAAGGAGTTCTGTTCCTTGTTACATTTTTTATGGATCCAGTCGTACGCCATTTTCGCACCAAATCTTGAATGCTGCTTTTCGCTGGTACTGAGCGAAGCGGATATTTGTCTCTGAATAATTGTTGTATTTCCTTAATAGAGCTGGTCTGTATGCACGCCTCCACAATGAATATTCGCTCTGGTATTGAATAAGTCATGCTTATTTAAAGAACAACTCTTTACATGTGTTTAGAACGTCTGACTTTTAAACAGCAACCAGAAGAGGTTATAAGCAACAATGGCGCAACAACAATGACACAAAACACGCGGAAGATACAGTATAGCCAACATAATTACATTTTCAAGAAAAAAGAAAGAAAAGAAATCAATACCCTACATAATTTATTTTCCAAATCATATGACATGAGATGGGGCTGGTTTTATCTGCCCAACCCTCTAGTAATAATAGCCACCTGCTTAATGAACAATATCCAAATTCAAATAACCAGCTGTTTAAGATTATACAGAAGTAACTTCCGATCATCTACTAGTATGTCGGGTATGCAGTTTTCTTTATAAGCTACTTCTTAATGTAAAGGTCAGTCATGCTGCTGCTCTCATGAACTCCAGCCAACTTTTTCAACTTCTTATAAGTAAAGTTCTATATGATCTTAAATAATATTTTCAAACAATTTTGTTCATACCATCCTTTGCTAATTACAGGGCTTTATCCTGTCACCATTACTCAGCAACACGACCGCCCTATTTGTAGCATCTTTAATCTGATTCCGAAACTGTTACCGCAATACTAGAAGAGATCTTGCTGTCCCCCTCATCATACATGCTTTCTACTATACATCATTTTCTACATACAACCTGGTGGCTGCATCACTCAATTTTATTAACTGTTTTAATTTATATCCTACTTTTAACGTTGTTTTAACTAGTTAAGACCAAGTGTTCATTTTGTTAACATGTTTTATTCGACCTGAAGATGCCAATATAATTGGCGAAAACATTTGTCGTTAAAATATATGTAATGTTACTTTTTGGTATAACATAAATTTTAATGTATTTCTCACTGTTAAGTATTGACTGAATTAAATTCTTGGGTTTACTTGATTATAGGATATCGTTATTGTTTTTATGAGAATTTATGTTGGCTAGATTGTAGAATGGAGTGAAGTGATATTATGACGTCACTTGATGACGTCACTTTTTGGATGGAAGTGGTTAGGTTGGTAGATTTGTAAATTTTGTTCGTGGTTGGTATTCATGAGGTTTGAATGGCGTACCGGTTTAGGATGTGTTTGGATCTGAGAGGATAAAAAGAAGGTTTGGATGGTGAGCGTTTTATTTGTTTTTTATAAGGATGGGTTTTCGTTTGCTAGGATAGTAATTATGTATCGAGGATAATGTTTAATTTATTTATTGTAGATATATGTTTTTATTTTTGTTGGTTTTGTATATAGGGGTGTGTGTGTGTGTGGATCTGTTCGTTGTTTCTTTTTAATGTTTTTATTTAGGGTTCAAAATTGCGCTCTTATCCAAAATACGATATCACCAATAGAAGCGGGGTATCGGGGCTGCAAGCCCCGATGATGATCCGACGTGTAGCACATGATGCAAAAAGTGGGGTATCGGGGCTGCAAGCCCTGATGATGATCGTTGAGGTGATATTTTAGTGACATGAGATGAATATATATTTTGAAATTGTTTTGCTGATATTCTATTCTGGATAAGAGGGGGTGCGTTATATTCGAGGATGGGATGTTTGTAATTGATTTGGTGATATCGTATTTTGGATAAGAGCAGATGGGTTATATTCCGTAATGAGATATCGTGAATTGTATTGGTGATATCGTATTTTGGATAACAGTGGATGGGTTATATTTCAGAATGGGATATTGTGATATTGTTTTGCTGATATCCTATTTTGGATAAGAGCGGATGGGCTCTGTTGCAGAATGGGATATCGTGAATTGTTTTGGCGATATCGTATTTTGGATAAGAGTGGATGGGCTCTGTTCCAGTATGGGATATCGTGAATTGTTTTGGTGATATCGTATTTTGGATAAGAGTGGATGGGTTATATTTCGTAATGGGATATCGTGAATTGTATTGGTGATATCGAATTTTGGATAACAGTGGATGGGTTATATTTCAGAATGGGATATTGTGGTATTGTTTTGCTGATATCCTATTTTGGATAAGAGCGGATGGGCTGTGTTGCAGAATGGGATATCGTGAATTGTTTTGGCGATATCGTATTTTGGATAAGAGCGGATGGGCTCTGTTCCAGTATGGGATATCGTGAATTGTTTTGGTGATATCGTATTTTGGATAAGAGCGGATGGGCTCTGTTCCAGTATGGGATATCGTGAATTGTTTTGGTGATATCGTATTTTGGATAAGAGCTGATGGGCTCTGTTCCAGTATGGGATATCGTGAATTGTTTTGGTGATATCGTATTTTGGATAAGAGCAGTTGGGTTATATTGTAGAATGGGATATCGTCAATTTGTTTTTAAAATTTTTTTAGATAGTTTTATTTATTTATTGTTTTGGTTTACGTCGGCCGTGTTGTGACGTCACTGCGTTGTGACGTCATTGGCGCCATATTGTGACGTCATAGTTCGTCCAACTTGACGAAAATTAAGCGATATCCTATAGTAAATGAACTAAATTATGAGTTTAGAACACATATGATAAACCTTAGAAAGGGCAGTTTTTTACAATTAAAAAATGCTTACCTTTTCAAAGACGATGTTGAGAATGTTCCCCAGTCAGCATTTAGTTTGTTGAAGTGTGCTACAAATAGGACTTTTCGTTCAGTCAGAAGTTGTTGAGACATTTGCTCAAGATTTGTTAAATTGATAATTCCATATAATAACTTCAATAATGCTGAGAATTTATTTTGTACAAACATGCTTGCATGAAAACTTCTACTTGATATAATGGATTTTTCAGGCACTGTAAGCTGAAGGTGGACCGTGCTGAACTCGTGGAGATGGGCCAGATCCGGAAATCATCACTGCTGAAACTCGTCAGAACATTTGAGAAGTATGCACAGGACGTGAACCCGAGTCCGAAATTGAAGTCTTTGAATGGAGAAGAAGATGAAGAAGAATTTAAAGCTGAAAACATAATAAAGAAGATAAGTGGTGTGTTTTATTTTGGAGTAACAAATACAGTAAAACTTGTTCAAGGCGGAAACTAGTCCAATGTGAACACTTTTTGTAGTTCCAGTGGATAGAATTGGCATCATTATTAGTGCTACAGCCTGTTGCAGGACTTGACCGCTCCTACAATGAACCTTCATTCATTCCTATCTTACTTGCTTACTTACTTACTGGCTTGTAAGGAACCCGGAGGTTCATTGCCGCCCTCACATAAGCCCGCCATTGGTCCCTATCCTCAGCAAGATTAATCCAGTCTCTACCATCAAATCCATTTTAATATTATCTTCCCACCTACGTCTCGGCCTCCCCAAAGGTCTTTTTCCCTCCAGCCTCCCAACTAACACTCTATATGCATTTCTGGATTCACCCATACGTGCTACATGTCCTGCCCATCTCAAACATCTGGATTTTATGTTCCTAATTATGTCAGGTGAAGAATACAATGCGTGCAGCTCTGCGTTGTGTAACTTCCTCCATTCTCCTGTAACTTCATCCCTCTTAGCCCCAAATATTTTCCTAAGAACCTTATTCTCAAACACCCTTAATCTCTGTTCCGCTCTCAAAGTGAGAGTCCAAGTGTCACAACCATACAGAACAACCGGTAATATAACTGTTTTATAAATTCTAACTCAGATTTTTTGACAGAAGACTAGATGACAAAAGCTTCTCAACCGAATAATAACAGGCATTTCCCATATTTATTCTGTGTTTAATTTCCTCCCGAGTATCATTTATGTTTGTTATTGTTGCTACAAGATATTTGAATTTTTCCACTCTTCGAAAGATAAATCTCTAATTTTTATAGTTCCATTTCGTACTATATTCTGGTCACGAGACATAATCATATACTTAGTCTTTTCGGGATTTACTTCCAACCCAATCATTTTACTTGCTTCAACTAGAATTTTCGCGTTTTCCCTAATCGTTTGTGGATTTTCTCCTAACATATTCACGTCATCCGCATAGACAAGCAGCTGATGTAACCCGTTCAATTCCAAACCCTCTGTGTTATCCTGAACTTTCCTAATGGCATATTCTAGAGCGAAGTTAAAAAGTAAAGGTGATAGTGCATCTCCCTGCTTTAGCCCGCTGTGAATTGGAAAAGCATCAGATAGAAACTGGCCTATACAGACTCTGCTGTAAGTTTCACTAAGGCACATTTTAATTAATCGAACTAGTTTCTTGGAAATACCAAATTCAATAAGAATATTATATAAAACTTCTCTCTTAACCGAGTCATACGCCTTTTTGAAATCCATGAATAATTGATGTACTGTACCTTTATACTCCCATTTTTTCTCCAATATCTGTCGAATACAAAAAATCTGATCAATAGTCGATCTGTTACGCCTAAAACCACACTGATTAACCCCAATAATTTCATCTACATAAGTAAAGGTATGTAATAGTGATAATTTTATTATATAGGTTCTGACAAGTAATGTTTCTTAGCCCATGCACGATGTGTGCGCATTTAAAATTATTATAATACAATTTATATAAGATTTGAGTAGTTTTCTGTAGTGCTGAAACTTGCCCAATTCGAAAAACAATTTGGTCTCTTGCGATTCTGCTTTGAACAAGTTTTACTGTATACAATTCAACTTAGTTACAGTGACCATTGTTAGTATGGCATCTTGGCTACAATTAAAAAGTACTGTTTTTATCTGCATTAAACAAATGTGATTTATTATTTTTATAATGACAAATTTTTTAATAAGGAACTAGTTTATATCGACATGTAAATTCTCTAAGAATTCATGTTCTATGTATGTTAAACTGGGACTGTCGTTCAGAGAAATTTGCAGGTAGTCGGTCGGTAATGTCAAATACCGTTTCTACTTGCTGTGACAGAAGCAAAAACTGGAATTCTAAGACAGAATTAAAGTGAATTGAAAAAAATGAATGAAATGAAATAAAAATGAATAACATTGAATGAAATAAATAAATAAATTTAGTAATCGGTTAATTATTATGATAAAGTAAAATGAAATCAAATAAATTTAATTAAGGTAAATTAAAATAAAATAAAAAATAAGGTTAAATTAAACTAAGGTAAATTAAATTAAAATAAATAAAATTAAATTATAACAAGATAAAAGAATTAAAATAAAAAATTAAAATAATTTAAGTAAAAAAATTAAGTTAAATTAAATCAAGTAAAATGTTTTAAATTAAATTAAAATGATATAACATAAAGTAAACTGAAATAAATTATGATGAAATAAAATGCAGTATATTAAAATAAAGTAATTAAATTAAAATAAATTTGAAATCAATTAGAATAACGTAAAGTGAACTAAACTAGAATAAAATAAATTAAAATACATTAAGGTGAAGGTTAATTAAATTAAAATAAAATAAATTAAATTGAAATAAAATTAATTGAAATAGTATTGAATTAAAGAACATAAATTAAAATGACAATAAAATAATATAAATTAAATTAAAATAAAATATATTAAGATTAAATAAATTAAAACATGATAATATAAATTAAAATAAATTATATTAAATTAACTTAAAATAAATTAAAATGAAATTAATTGAAATAAGATAAAATAAATTAAATTAAAGTAAATTAATATAAATTAAACTAATTAAAATTAAAAAGTTAAATTAACCCTTAAGTACTCACCTGGTAGAAAGTTACATAAACACTCGCGTCGGGTCAATTTGACCCATTGACACAAACTAAGGTGTGGACGTGGATTCATGGCAAAATTATGGGGTAAATAAAATTTTTAAACTGAACCAAATGAAATATTTTTTATTCTGAACTCTACATTATTTATATTGAACATAATCAAATACAATGAAATTTGTAAATCTCAACTTTAAAAAAGTGAAAACTATCTAAATACAACGAAATTTGTAAATCTCAACTAAAGAAAAGTGAAAACATGACTTTGAAACCTTATAACCATACTGTTTCTTTACGAGGTGTGATTGAAAAATTTTAAGTTTAGGTTCATAATAATGGTACCTAAATACTACTACAGTCCTCTTCTGGAGGAATATACAAACTCCTACTATTATCCTAGATTTGGAAACATTCTTGAAAAATGTTGACTGGGTTTGTAATAAAAAATCACTGTACCGAAAGGCTACTGCAATGAATGCCCTTAAAAGGGGTTCATTCTGAATTGTTACATCGATTCCTAAGATGTCACCGTCACCAATAAGCACTGCTGGCTTCAATCAGACATTGTAAAACAAAACAGTGCTTCATTTCTTGGCATATTGTGCAAACAACTTTGCAGTGAATTTTGCATACGTGTCCCAAACAAGCAGCACATTGTGTTGAATGTTTATTATCATTTGTGCTAGGGCAGATATGATATCTCTTCCTTTCCTGAGATGCTGGTCCACTTCTTATTTCTTGATTTTTTTTGTTCTTTCGGTGGCACTTCAACGCTTCTCTCTGTTAGGAATATTTTTATTCTTGCCCTGAGACTGCATGATACGTGAGGATTACTCATTCTCATGACGTTTTCCATAAGAAGTTCTTTAGCCAGGTTCTTCAGAAATATTCTTCTTTGTATCTTCTCTCTGGTATTCATCTTATAATAAACAACATATGAGTTGAGTGCTGAAACATTTAAGAAATGGAAGAACACTGCCAGTGGCCACCTTCTTGTTCTACGTCCAACACTATAGTTGCTACACAATTGGTCGCATGAATCAACTTCACTCTTGGTACAGTTATAAAACGTCACAATTTCTGACTTTTTGGAGGAACTTGTGTCTTCATCTATGACATCGTCAAGCTCAGGAAGTTCCCCCACAGATTCATCATCGTCATTATCATTAGTGCATTACTGAGAATTGTATTCAACTCCCTTGCAATTTCTTCGTCTGTTACTAGTAATTCCCTCGACATCGACTTCTCTGCAATTTCTTCGTCTGTTACTACTTTCTTTGACATTCTTTGAAAATAATAATAAAAAGAGCTGCATATACAGCTGAAATGAACGCGGAAAATGTGAAGAATATAATATAAAGCTTACATCAAATAATACTTACGCATAAATAAAAAAATCTCCTCTGTTATTCACAAAATCTTCCTGTCTTTTAGAAGAACGCACACACTCGCGTCGGGTCAAATCAAATATAAACAGCTGTTGGGGCTAAATGATAAACTCAACAATGACTAAAGCCAGACCGTTTCAAAGAGTTCAACAATAGAAGAAATTACACACCACTGGCACTCTTCATATTACCTTCCAGCAAAGAAAACAGAGGAAAGAAAAAACACTCGGGTCATATAGACCCGACGCGAGTACTTAAGGGTTAAGCTGAAATAAAAAAAATAAAATAAATTAAATTGAAACAATTAGAAATAAAATAAAATAAATTCTGACATAGTAAAATTAATAAATTACAATAACATAAAATAACTTGAAATGAATTAAAGCAAATTAAAACAAAATCAAGTAAAATGATAATATAGATTAGAATAAGATAAATTAAGTTAAATTATCTTAAATTAAATAAATTAATTAAAGTAAATTAAAATGGGATAAATTAAATTAGTCCTAATTAAATTAAAATGAAGTAAATTAATATACTTACTTACTTACTTACTGGCTTTTAAGGAACCCGGAGGTTCATTGCCGCCCTCACATAAGCCCACCATTGGTCCCTATCCTGAGCAAGATTAATCCAGTCCCTACCATCATATCCCACCTCCCTCAAATCCATTTTAATATTATCTTCCCATCTACATCTCGGCTTCCCCAAAGGTCTTTTCTCCTCTGGCCTCCCAACTAATACTCTATATGCATTTCTGGATTCGCCCATACGTGCTACATGCCCTGCCCATTTCAAACGTCTGGATTTAATGTTCCTAATTATGTCAGATGAAGAATACAATGCATGCAGTTCTGTGTTGTGTAACTTTCTCCATTCTCCTGTAACTTCATCCCTCTTAGCCCCAAATATTTTCCTAAGAACCTTATTCTCAAAAACCCTCAATCTCTGTTCCTCTCTCAAAGTGAGAGTCCAAGTTTCAAAGCCATACAGAACAATCGGCAATATAACATATAAAGTAAAATAAATCAAATTAATATAAATTAAATTCAAATCAGTTGAAACAAATGAAATTAAAAAATTAAATTAAATTAAAATAAAATAAATAAAATAAAAATAAATTGAGTTAAAATAAATTAATATAAAGTAAATTAAAATAAAATAAAGCAAAATAAATTAAACTGAAATAAGTTACAATAAAAAATTAAAAGAACATAAAATAAACTAAACTGAAATATAATAAATTAAAGTAAAACAAATTAAGATTTGAATAAAATAAAATAATGTAAATTAAAATAACATGAACTAAACTAACAAAATATAAAGTAGAATAACATAAAGTAAATTAACTTACATTCAAATAAATTGAAATAAATCAAAATAAAATAAGTTAAAATGAGATAAATTAAATTGAAATAAAATATATTGAAATAAATTGAAGCAATACCAAATAATTTACAACATATTAAATTAAAATAGAATGAAAGCAAATACTTGGATTAAAATGAATTAAATTAAATAATCTAGAAAATTAAAATAATATAAATTAAGATTGAATAAAATAAAATAAATTGAATGAAAATGAATAGAATTAAATTAAAATAATATCAATTAAAACAAAATAAAGTAAAATGAAATAATATAAACGATAATATAATGAAATAAATTATTTGAATTAAAATAAATTATAGGTTAATATAGTAAAGTTAATAAAGTTGAATTAAATTAAGATAACAAAACTAAATTAAAACAAAATAAACTAAAAAAATAATATAGAATAAAATGAAATAAATTAAGTTAAATCAAAATAAATTAAAATTAATTAAAATAGAATAAAATTAATTAAACTAAAATGAAATAAAGTAAAATTAATTCAATTAAAGTATTCCAAATTTAAAAAATGAATTATATGTAATTGAATTAAAATGAAACGAACTAAATTAAATTGGAATAAAATAAATTAAATTAATATGAAATGAAATAAATTAAAATAAGGTAAATCAAAATAATATAAAATATAGTAAATTAAAATAAAATAAATATTAAATTAATATAAATTGAAATAATGTAAAATAAAATAAATTAAAGCAATACCAAGTAGCTTAAAATATAATAGATTGAAATAAATTAAATTCAAGTAAGATAAATTATTTATAATAAAATAAATAAATTGAAATAAAATGAAAGCACACAAATAAATTAAGATGAATTAAATCAAAATGAATAAAATGAAATTAAAATAATTTGAATTAAATTAAATTATAATATAGTAAAATATTTGGCTGCAATAAATGTATTATATTAAAATTAATAAACTTGAATTAAATTAAAATAAAATAACTAAAATAAATTAAAATAAAATAAACTAAAAATAATATAGATTAAAATAAAATAAATTGAGTTAAATTGAAATAAGATAAAATAGAATAAAATAAATTAAATTAAAATAAAATATAGTACAATAAATTAAAAAGAACTATACGAAATTAAAAAAGTAAATTATATTTAATTGAATTAGAATGAAATAAATTAAATTGGAGTAAAATAAATGAGATGAATTAAATTATTTCTAATAAAATAAATACAATTAAAAAACGTTAGTTGTAATAAACTGAAATGAAAATAAATTAAATTAAAATAAAATGAAAGCAAATAAATAGATTAAAATGAATTAAATTAAGCAAACTAAATTATTGAAATGTAATAAATCAAAATAAATTAAGATTAAATAAAATAAAATAAATTAAATCCAAATGAATTAAATTAAATTAAAATGAAGTAAATTAAAAGAAAATAAAGTAAAATGAAATAATATAAATTAAAATATAATGAATTAAAATAAATTATGATATAGTAAAATTAATAAAGTTGATTTAGATTAAAATAACTAAAATAGATTAGAATAAAATAAACTATACTAAATTAAAAAATAAATTAAATTAATTTGAAATAAAATAAATTAAAATAAGGTAAATCAAAATAAAATGAAATACATTAAATTAAATGAAATAAGTTAAATTACATTAAAATGAAATAAATGAACTTAAGCTGAAATATATTGAAGTAATATAAAACAAATTAAAATGTCAATATGAAAATTAATAAAATAAATTAAAACAAAAGAAATTAAAGTAAAATAAACTAATATTGAAATAAATTAAATTAAAACAAATTAAGATTGAATAAAATAAAGTAAATTAATTTAAATCAAAGCAAATTGAAATGAATAAAATAAATTAAGTTAAAATTAAATTAAAATAAATTGAAATAGAATAAAAAAATGATATAAATTAAGTTAAATTAAAATGAAATATATTAAAATAAAATAAATTAAGACAACATAAATTAAAATAAATTAAAGGAATCCAAAATAGATTAAAGTAAACTAAATTGAAATGAGATAAATTAAATTATTTCTAATAAAATAAAATACGCTAATTGCAATAAACTGAAATGAAAATAAATTAAATTAAAATAAAATGAAAGCAAATTAATTAAAGTGAATTAAATCAAAAACACTATAAAACGATTTGCCAATGCTATAATGTCGTATAATCAAAATGAATAAAATTGAAATAAATTAAATTAAAATAATTTTAATTAAAATAAATTATAATATAGCAAAATTAAATATATGTTTAATTAAATTAAAATAAAGTGAATTAAAATGAATTGAAATAAATAAAAATAAGATAAGTGATAAATAAAATAAATTAAATTAAAATAAATTAAAGCAATACAAAATAGATTAAAATATATTGAATTAAAATAAATTAAATTAAAATACGTTAATGGTAATAAAATGAAAGCATATAAATATGTTAAAATGAATAAAATATAATAAAGTAAATTGAAACAAGATAAAGTAAAATTAATAAAGTTAAATTAAATTAAAATAAATTATATTACAACAACTAAAATAAATTAAAGTAAAATAAACTAAAAATAATATAGATTAAAATAAATTAAATTAAATTGGAATAAAATAAATTAAATTAATTTGAAATAAAATAAATTGAAATAAGTAAATCAAAATGAAATGAAGTGAAGTGAGTTAAAATAAAATACGTTAAATTAAAATAAAATGAATTAAATTACAATAAAATGAAATAAATGAAATTGAATTGAAATAAATTGAAGTAATATAGCCTAAATTAAAATTTAATAAATAGTAAAGTGAATTAAAGTAAAATAAAATAATATTAAAATAAATCAAATTAAAACAAATTGAGATTGAATAAAATAAAGTAACAATTTAAAATAGCATGCAGTATTCTTTGTGCAGTTTAAACACATTGCGCATGCTCAGTATTCCGAGCTCCAGTTTTAACACAATGCGCATGCTCAGTATTCTGAGCTCCAGTTTTAACACAATGAGCATGCTCAGTATTATCAGCTCCAGTTTGAACGCAATGCGAATGCTCAGTATTCAGAGTTCCAGTTTTAACACATATCGCATGCTCAGTATTATCAGCTCCAGTTTGAACGCAATGCGAATGCTCAGTATTCAGAGTTCCAGTTTTAACACAATGCGCATGCTCAGTATTCAGAGTTCCACTTTTAACACAATGCGCATGCTCAGTATTCAGAGTTCCAGTTTTAACACACATCGCATGCTCAGTATTACCAGCTCCAGTTTTAACACAATGCGCATGCTCAGTATTCAGAGTTCCAGTTTTAACACAATGCGCATACTCAGTATTATCAGCTCCAGTTTGAACGCAATGCGAATGCTCAGTATTCAGAGTTCCAGTTTTAACACATATCGCATGCTCAGTATTATCAGCTCCAGTATGAACGCAGTGCGAATGCTCAGTATTCAGAGTTCCAGTTTTAACACACATCACATGCTCAGTATTACCAGCTTCAGTTTGAACGCAATGCGAATGCTCAGTATTCAGTGATCCAGTTTTAACACATATCGCATGCTCAGTATTATCAGCTCCAGTTTGAACGCAGTGCGAATGCTCAGTATTCAGAGTTCCAGTTTTAACACACATCACATGCTCAGTATTACCAGCTCCAGTTTGAACGCAATGCGAATGCTCAGTATTCAGAGTTCCAGTTTTAACACACATCGCATGCTCAGTATTACCAGCTCCAGTTTTAACACAATGCGCATGCTCAGTATTCAGAGTTCCAGTTTTAACACAATGCGCATGCTCAGTATTATCAGCTCCAGTTTGAACGCAATGCGAATGCTCAGTATTCAGAGTTCCAGTTTTAACACATATCGCATGCTCAGTATTATCAGCTCCAGTTTGAACGCAGTGCGAATGCTCAGTATTCAGAGTTCCACTTTTAACACACATCACATGCTCAGTATTACCAGCTCCAGTTTTAACACAATGCGCATGCTCAGTATTCAGAGTTCCAGTTTTAACACAATGCGCATGCTCAGTATTATCAGCTCCAGTTTGAACGCAATGTGAATGCTCAGTATTCAGAGTTCCAGTTTTAACACATATCGCATGCTCAGTATTATCAGCTCCAGTTTGAACGCAGTGCGAATGCTCAGTATTCAGAGTTCCAGTTTTAACACACATCACATGCTCAATATTACCAGCTTCAGTTTGAACGCAATGCGAATGCTCAGTATTCAGTGTTCCAGTTTTAACACATATCGCATGCTCAGTATTATCAGCTCCAGTTTGAACGCAGTGCGAATGCTCAGTATTCAGAGTTCCAGTTTTAACACACATCACATGCTCAGTATTACCAGCTCCAGTTTGAACGCAATGCGAATGCTCAGTATTCAGAGTTCCAGTTTTAACACACATCTCATGCTCAGTATTACCAGCTCCAGTTTTAACACAATGCGCATGCTCAGTATTCAGAGTTCCAGTTTTAACACAATGCGCATGCTCAGTATTATCAGCTCCAGTTTGAACGCAATGCGAATGCTCAGTATTCAGAGTTCCAGTTTTAACACATATCGCATGCTCAGTATTATCAGCTGCAGTTTGAACGCAGTGCGAATGCTGAGTATTCAGAGTTCCAGTTTTAACACACATCACATGCTCAGTATTACCAGCTTCAGTTTGAACGCAATGCGAATGCTCAGTATTCAGTGTTCCAGTTTTAACACATATCGCATGCTCAGTATTATCAGCTCCAGTTTGAACCCAGTGCGAATGCTGAGTATTCAGAGTTCCAGTTTTAACACACATCACATGCTCAGTATTACCAGCTTCAGTTTGAACGCAATGCGAATGCTCAGTATTCAGTGTTCCAGTTTTAACACATATCGCATGCTCAGTATTATCAGCTCCAGTTTGAACCCAGTGCGAATGCTGAGTATTCAGAGTTCCAGTTTTAACACACATCACATGCCTAGTATTACCAGCTCCAGTTTGAACGCAATGCGAATGCTCAGTATTCAGAGTTCCAGTTTTAACACACATCTCATGCTCAGTATTACCACCTCCAGTTTGAACGCAATGTGAATGTTCAGTATTCCGAGTTTCTGTTATGACACACAGCGCATGCTCAGTGTTCGCAGTTCGAGAATCTCTCTCTCTCTCTCTCTCGCTCTAATTCAATCTAAATATAAATATACTCCTACACAGAAAGTCATATATAAATCCAAACAATCCAGATTACAGGGATAAACTGTAACACGAAAGAATGTCATAACTTAATAAGCAACAGTGGATTACATTTGTCTTCCACTGAGAATTGGATTACATATGTAATCCACACACATTTGGATTGCACATGTAATGCACACACATTTGGATTACATATGTAATCCACATAGATTTGGATTGCATATGTAATCCACTCACATTTGGATTACATATGTAATCCATACATATTGGGATTGCATATGTAATCCACAGAGATTGGGATTGCATATGTAATCCACACAGATTGGGATTGCGTATGTAATCCACACAGATTTGGATTGCATATGTAATCCACACAGATTTGGTTTAAATATATAATCCATACAGATTGGGATTGCATATGTAATCCACAGAGATTGGGATTGCATATGTAATCCACACAGATTTGGATTGCATATGTAATCCACACAGATTTGGATTACATATGTAATCCACACAGATTGGTATTGCATATGTAATCCATACAGATTTGGATTAGATATGTAATCCATACAGATTTGGATTACATATGTAATCCATACATATTGGGATTCCATATGTAATCCATACAGATTGGGATTGCATATGTAATCCACACAGATTGGGATTGCGTATGTAATCCACACAGATTTGGATTGCATATGTAATCCACACAGATTTGGTTTAAATATATAATCCATACAGATTGGGATTGCATATGTAATCCACAGAGATTGGGATTGCATATGTAATCCACACAGATTTGGATTGCATATGTAATCCACAGAGATTTGGATTACATATGTAATCCACACAGATTGGGATTGCATATGTAATCCATACAGATTTGGATTAGATATGTAATCCATACAGATTTGGATTACATATGTAATCCATACATATTGGGACTGCATATGTAATCCATACAGATTGGGATTGCATATGTAATCCACACAGATTTGGATTGCATATGTAATCCACACAGATTTGGATTCATATATAATACATACAGATTTGGATTGCATATGTAATCCATATAGATTTGGATTGCATATGTAATGCATATAGATTTGGATTATATATGTAATCCCTACAGATTTGGATTGCATATGTAATCCTTACAGATTTGGATTGCATATGTAATCCACTCTAAAACCATATGTACTCGTACAGAGAAAAAAAGTCAGTTACTCCAGGTAACAGGGATAAACTGTAACACCAAAGGGATGTGGCAACTTATTATTCAGCAGTGGATTACATTTGTCTTCCACTGACAAATTACGTATTTGATCCATATACTCTCTCTCTTTCACTCTCAGTATTCCAAGTTCCAGTTATGACACACAGCCCATGCTCAATAGTCCAAGTTCCAGTTTTAAGAATTTGCGTATGCTCATATTTACAACACCTTGCGCAAGTTCACTATGCCAAGTTCCTGTTTTAACAGACTGCGCATAGTCAGTATTCCAAGTTCCAAATTTAAACACACTGCAGATGCTCAGTGCACAAACATATTTTCTCTCTCTCTCTCTCTCTCT